>NC_056748.1:179330408-179415408 GCF_019279795.1 Protopterus annectens
TCTCTGCCTGCGAAATGGAATGGCTGGAGCTAGACACTTTGTGAATACCCTGGGCACAGTAGATAAGCCAAAGGGAAGTGCAGTAAATTGATAGTGCATGGAGCCGGCCCTGAGGCATAGGTATTTTCTGCAAGATTCCCTTATTGGAATGTGCAGGTAATCTTCCTTTAAGTCTAAGGCCGCCAACCAGGCATCTTTGCCTAGCATAGGAAGCAGCTGTTGAAGTGTTAGCATTTTGAATTTTGGGATTACCAAAAAGGTGTTTAGAATAGAGAGGTCCAGGATAGGATGCCAGGAGCTGTCTTTTCTGGGTACCAGGAAAAGTCTTGAATAAAAACCTTGTCCCCTTTCTTCTGCTGGGACAGGCTGAATAGCCCTGATACTTAGAGGAGAGATAACCTGCTGTTGAGCATCAGCCCACTGATTTGGGGGATAGGTCTGGCCAACCGTTTGGGGTTGGTAGGGTGTGAAAGTGGAATCTGTATTCTTGGAAAACTGCATTTAAAACCCATTTGTCCTGGGTTATGAGTTCCCAGTTTTTTGCATGCAGGGCGAGCTTTCCTCCAAAGGGAGCAGGCAGTTGAGTAGGGCTTGGAAGGGTTAAGGTTAAGTCATAGTGATATTTTTCCGTAGGGGGTGTCTTACTACTGCCTGTTTTGGAAGTGGGAGCCCCCCACTGCTTAGGCCTGTGGGTAGCCTGAGACTGTAACCTAGGTGGTCTGCTGTTCCTGGGTTTGGACTGAAGGCCTGGAAGAGACTGGAAAGGACCAATTATTTGAAGGCCAATGCCTACTAAATCTGGGAGGCTGTACTTGCAGGAAATCTTAACAGTTTGCATATATTTAGCTTTTTTTCTCCACCTTTTGGGAACTTCTTCTGCTTTATTGCCAAACAGGTGGTCTTTGTTTAAAAGGGAGCATCCAGTAATTTAGCTTTAACATGATCTGCAAGTTTTGCTCCTTAAGCCAAGCATGCCTTCTAAGTACAGACCCAGTGACAGCAGTCTTGCAGGATGCTTCTCTAAAGAATCAAAACCACACTGCAAAGTATGTTTACCAACTTGTTCAGCAGAATGCATTAAATCCTGTAATTCTTTGTGTTCAGCATAGTCAGGAATCAACATAATTATTTAAGTAGTCACATAATATGCTGCTGGTACTTAACATATGAAAAGTACAGTTTCGTACCTACCGATGTTCGAGTGTTCACCCTGCTGCAGTCATCACACTTGGGTTATCCTGCCGTCAGGCGGTCCCGCAGTTGGCCTGAATTCCAAAGTCTTGGTCCGGCGTCAGTTGTTGTCACTTCTTCCCTGACGTCAGTGCGCCAGGGGTATATAAGAGGCATCCAAAGCCATTTTCTTCAGTTTTTCTTGCCCCAGATGTCAGGTGCCACCAATAGGTAGGCAAAATATATATATGTAGCTAGACAAAAATAAAACAATACCTTTAGGCACAAGCAAATACACCACAGAGGTTGTATAGGATAGAGTGGTATAGATAAGTTTAGCTAGTACAGAGGGGATGGAGGGAGGGTAACCTGGACTGCAACAGGGTGAACACTCGAACATCTACATTTATGGTAGGTACAAAACTGTACTATGTTCATCGTGTTACCCTGCTGCAGTCATCACACTTTGGTTGAATCCCAAAGCTAAGGATGGGAGGTGGAATTAAACAGGGTTAGAAGAAGCTAGTAGGCCCTGCAAGACTGCAGTGGCAAAACCAGCTCTAGTCTTAGAATATAGAGGTAAGTGATAGTGTTTGGTGAAGGTGTGCACTGAACTCCCAAGTTGCAGCTTCCAGAATATCCTTGGTTGGCACTCCCCTGAGAAAGGCTGCTGATGTAGCTGTAGCCCTGGTGGAGTGGGACCTAATGTTAGCAGGTACCGGTTTCCCATGATGCGTGTAGCCGAAACGTGTGCAATGCCTATTCATTTAGAAATGGTCTGCTTTGAGATAGCTTTTCCTTGTGATCCTGTAGCATAGGCTACAAAGAGCTGCTCAATTTTTTTGAAAGCCTTAGTTTTATCCAAGTAGCAACGTAATTGCCTGTGAATGTCCAAAGAGTGCAGGAGTCTTTCTCCTTTGTTCTGGGGATTTGGGAAAAAGGTGGGCAAATGAATGGTTTGGTTTAGGGATACCACCTTTGGCATAAAGTAAGGGTTAGTTTGTAGAGAGACTGTCTTGATGAAAAATGAGGAAAGGCTCCACTGCCATTAGTGCCTGTAGCTCTGAGACTCTTCTAGCTGAGGTTATTGCTAGTAGCAGGGCAGTTTTCCATGAAAGAAATTTTAAATCAGCTGAAAAAGCTGGTTCAAAGGGCGGCAGTGTAAGCTTTTCCAGAACAAAGTTGAGATCCCAAGTAGGTGTTGGTGCTCTCCTTGGCGGTCTTATGTTCTTAGCCCCTCTGAGGTACTGTCTTAGGAGTGGATGTGAGAATATAGGAGTTTCCGTGTCGTAATGAGCTGAAATTGCTGAGGCGTGGATCTTAATAGATGAAAAGGAAAGTCCTTTCTGCAACATCTCAGTTAAATATTGTAGACTCTGAGGAATGTTTATTGTAGACTCTGAAGAATGTTTGGATCAAGTGGATTTTGGCCTTAAGCCTGCAAAATCTTTTCCATTTGTCTGAATAGGTTTTCCTGGTGCTGGGCCTCCTGGCCTCCAGAATGACATCCATAACAGCTCTGGATAGAGGTGTTGGCTGGTTGTTTAGGTAATTTGCCATGCAGCCAGGTTTAAAGTCTTGAGCTGGCTGTGTAGAATCTGATTGTGTCGCTGGGTGAGCAGGTGAGGAATCTGTGGTAAAATCCATGGTGGGCCGTGGGCCATGTTCCTTAGAATTGGATACCAATGCTGGCGTGGCCAGTCTGGTGCAATGAGCATCATTTGTGGCCTCTAATCTAACTTTGAGCAGTACCTTTGCTAGAAGAGGCAGTGGAGGAAAGGCATACACTGTTAAAGTTTTCCAACTGAATGAGAGGGCGTCCACTTTCCAAACTTGTGGGTGGAATGTCCTTGGGCAAAATTTTTGAAGTTGGTAGTTTTGGGGGTTGGCAAACAGATCTATGTCTGGGCGTCCCCATTTTTGAGCTATCATTGCAAATACTTGTGGATCTAGTTTCCACTCGTGTGGATCCATGATGTTTCTGCTTAGGTCATCTGCCAATGTGTTTTTCTTTCCTTGCAGGAAGTGTGCTTGTAATTGAACCTGGTAAGACAGTGCGGTGTTCCACAAGGTCATTGCTTGCCTGCATAGAGGGTAGGAATGTGTGCCCCCTTGCTTATGTACCACATTACTGTGGTATTGTCCATCTTTATCATTAGTTGTCTTGGGTGTAAGAGGTCCTTGAAAGCTGTTAGGGCATTCTGTACTGCTAGCATTTCTTTTTGATTGATATGCAGATGCCTCTGATCTGCAGTCCATTTGCCCTGAATGCACTGTCCTGCCATGTGTGCTCCCCAGGCATAGTCCGATGCATTTGTTGTCATAGTTTGCCTGGCTGTGGGTAAGGTGAAAGGCTGACCCTTGTTGAGGTGACATGCCTGTGCCCACCATAGAAACTCCTGTTGAAGGCAGGGAATGAGTGGTATCATTGTTTCCAAGCTGTGGCTGTGCTGAGTCCATATGTTTTTCAGGTACCATTGTAATTTCTTCATATGCAGTTCTGCAAATGGTATTAGTAGTATGCAAGATGCCATGAATCCCAAGGCCTGCAGAATTTTTCTTGCAGGGAGTTGGGCTGTTGTTTCCATTATTTTGAAATCTTGAGTCAGCTGTTGTTGCTTGTCTGGCGTGAGATAAGCCATCTGGGCCGTTGTATTCAAGCTGGCACCCAGGAATATTATGTTTTGTGAGGGCACTAGTTTTGATTTATTTTCGTTTACTGTGTACCCTAGACAACTTAGAAGGTGTTTGACAAATGCCAGATGCTTTAAAAGCATGTCCTTGTTTTCTGCTTGAATAAGGCAATTGTCCAGGTATGGGTATATTTGGATTCCTCTGTCTGCAGTATGCAATTACTGGTGCCAGGCATTTTGTGAAGACCCTGGGCGCAGTAGATAAGCCAAAGGGCAGTGCAGAGAATTGATAATGCATTGAACCTGCAATGAAGCGGAGGTATCTTCTGCAATTTTGTCTGATAAGGACATGCAGGTATGCGCCTCCTTGAGGTCCAACGTTACTAGCCAAGCATTCTTGCCCAGCATGGGAAGAAGCTGCTGTAGTGTTAGCATCTTGAATTTTGGTACTTGCAGATAGGTGTTCAGAAGTGAAAGATCCAGAATGGGTCTACATGCTTTGTCCTTTCTTGGGACTAGAAAGAGTCTTGAGTAAAATCCTTGTCCTTGCTCCTGTGTAGGTACCTGTTGAATGGCTCTCATGTCCATGAGAGCTGTAATTTGTTTTTTTGCCTCTGCCCATTGATTTGGTGGCAGGTTTGGCATTCCTTTTATCCTTGGGAAGGTATGAAAATGGAATTTGTATCCTTGAGAGACAATGTTTAGGACCCATTTGTCTTTTGTGATGATGTGCCAGTTGTCTGCAAAAAATGCTAATTTTCCACCCAAGGGAGCTGCCAGGAGAGATTTGCTTGGTAGTTTGAGGATTGAGTCATTGTGTTTGTCTTCTGCTAGCTTGTGGCCTGTCTTCTCCTCCTTTCTGGCTAGCAGTACCCCATTGGCGAGGTTTGTAAGGACCTTGTGACTGACCTCTGCCCCTTGGGCGTCTGTATTTGTCACTCTGTGATCTGTCAAGCTGGAAAGTACCAGTTTTTTGTTGGCCAATTTCTGCTGAAACGAGGGGGTTGTACCTGAAAAAAATCCTTCACTATCTGCATAGACTTTGCCTTATCCTCCATTTTCTTTAAAACCTCTTCTACTCTGACACCAAATAATACATCCTGGTGTAAAGGTGCATCCAATAATTTCGCTTTAACATGATCAGGAAGGGTTTGTTCTTTTAACCAAGCATGTCTACGTATGACAGAGCCAGTAACACCTGCTCTACAGGAAGCTTCCAATGAATCAAATCCGCATTGTAAAGTATGTTTGCCCATCTGTTCAGCTGCATGCAACAGATCCTGCATTTCCTTGAATTCAGACTGCTCAGTATGTGTGCTCATTTTTTGTTTTAATTGAGACATTAGGAATAGTTGATATTTCAGCATGTGAAACTGGCAGTTTAAGGCTCTCATAGCTAGAGAGGGCACAGGATTTTTAGCCATAGCAGCTTTAGCTCCCTTAGGACCCTGGGAAATTGTTTCTGGGTCAGCCACAGGGCTTTTATAAAGGAATTTGTGAGAGTCAGGTACTCTGTAGTATCTGTGTGGTTTGGCTGGAGCAGGAGGTAGAGTCTGGATTTAGACTAGACTCCAAGTAAACATCCACAATATCTAAAACTGGAGGGATAGCAAGAGGTCTGTGCTGGGATAGTAAAAGGAACTCTTGGGGCCTTTTCTTAGAATCAGAGTAGTCCTGGCCTTCCCAGTGGAAATGTTCCCTCATGGTATGTAAAGTTTCCCCAAAGGAGTAGTCTTCAGGGGGAGATGCTGAGGGAATAGAGTCTTCAGCATCAGAGTCTTCATAAGGTGGAAAAGTGTAATCCTGTTCCTTAGAAGAATCTGAGAAAATTGAAACCTGGTCAGAGGAAGAACAATCCTCCTCTTGTCTTGGTCTTTTATCAGGAGGGGGATGGGAACCCCTGATTAGGGTAATCAAATCTTCAACCATCTTAAGCATCTGTTTCTTAGGCATGGGGTCTTGAAATGTAGAGTGATGTACAGTCTTCTTTGGTTTTAAAGGAGTTTTAAGCTTAGCATAAGATTTAATGGTGAGTGTAGTCGGTCTGAAGACGCCTTCTGCAACCGAAGGTGTTTCCACTGCACCGGGGTCTACTTCTTCTCCGGTGTCTGAAGGGCCTAATGAAGATGGCTGCGTCGGCCTAGTAGACTCAGCTTGGGAATCCGCAGCTGTCTCGGGTACCAGTTCTGCGGTCATCAGGGGCTGTGTAGGCGCCTCACTGAAAACCGGAGAACCGGCGACAGGCCCAGCAGAGGCCTCGGAATCTGGCTTGTTCCTAGGCTACCTGTCCTTATCCTTGCGTTTTTTATGCATGCCGGTCTTCGGCTGCTCCGACGGCATGATATAATTAAATTTCCTACCAAAGTAATGTTGTGCGAAGTCAAAACGGCGTTTGACAGTTCGTGTATTAAACCTAGCACAAAACCGACAACCTGTGACGTCGTGTCTGGGCCTAGGCAAGGAAAACAAAAGGAACGGAAGTCCTTATGAGGTATTTGCTTCACACAAGAAATGCAATTGTTAACTTTTTCTGACATCGGACTGAGGCAAGAAAAGGTTCCCCAACGGGGTACTTAGCTTTACTGAAGACTTCGGACTGAAATTCGAATCGAAAATCTCAGGTGTCGGCCGATCGGCACTTGTGAACTACTTCTAATTCGGGCACCGCTCGGCAAGAAAGACTGAAGAAAATGGCGTCGGATGCCTCTTATATACCCCCTGGCGCACTGATGTCAGGGAAGAAGCGACAGCAACCGACGCCGGACCAAGACTTTGGAATTCAGGCAGACTGCGGGACCGCCTGACAGCAGGATAACCCAAGTGTGATGACTGCAGCAGGGTAACACGATGAACATCTGGAAATTTAAAGCCCTAATGGCCAAAGTAGCAGAAGTGTATACCTTCTTACCCCATCTGTCCAAGGCTCTGGAATCTCTATCAGAAGGGGTAGGATTTTTGGCAGCAGTAGCCTTAATGCCCTTTGGACCTTGGGAAATGGTCTCTGGATCTGCAGTAGGATTCTTGAAGAGAAACTTGTGAGAATCAGGTACTCTAATACCGGTCAGGTTTTCTGGGAGCTGGAGGTAAAGTGTCTGGGGACAGGCTAGATTCCAAGAAAGCATCATCTACAACGTCCAGAACAGGAGGGATAGCTAAAAGCCCGTGTTGAGGAAGGAGCAAGAATTTCCTAAGCCTCTTTTTGGAGTCAGAGCAATCCTGGCTTTCCCAGTGGAAATGATCCCTAAGAGTGTGCAAGGTTTCACCAAAAGAAAAATCTTCTGGAGGGGAAGCACAGGGAATGGAATCCTCTTCATCAGAATCCTGATAGGTAGATAAGGGCAAATCCTGGTAAATCAGAACAAAATGAAATATCAGAATCCTGATCATAAGAATCAGAAGGAAAATCAGTTCTAGGTCTCTTAGAGGGGGAAGGCTGGCTTCCCCTAATTAAAGTAATAAGGTCTTCAGCCATTCTAAGCATTTGTTTTTTAGGCATATGGGCCTGACCATGTGGTTTGGACGTCGGTTTTCTAGGTGTGGGTCGAGTTTTAGGACTGGACGAAGAAGATGGTGTCAGTTTAAAATGCAAGTCTGTTGGCTTGAGTACACCCTCAGAAGCCGGTGCTTGCACATCGGCTCTGGACCCATCCAAAGTAGACACATCCGCAGGTTCCTAGTCGAAGCATCATCTTGCGGCATACCAAACTTCAAATGGGTCTCAGTAGAGGCCTGCGAATCTCAAGTAGCAGGTATCAGGGTCTGCGAAAGCACCTCATTGAGTACCAGTGAACTGGCGACTAGCTTAACGGAAGCATCATCGGCAGTTTTGGAGTTATGTGATCTGTCTCTGTCTTTATCCTTATGTTTTTTCGGAATATCGGTAGGCGGATGGCTTACCAAAGCCATTTCTGGATAGTTACACAGAGTACCAAAATAATTTGCTGCAAAAATAGACTGCCGACAAATGGTTCTGGGGTTGAATAAGGCACAAAACCGACAGAGGGACGTCGTGGTCTGGGCCTAAGCAAGGAATGCAGTACGAATGAAAACCTTTATGAGGTATTTGCTTTCCACAGGTAAGACAATTGTTAACTTTTACGGACATTGGTTAAGAGCAAGAAAAAGGATCCCCAACATGGTACTTAGCTTTTTTAAAGACTTTCATAGGTTTATACTAGGCTATCTGCCCTAAGGCATTTATAAGCCTAGCCCAAAGTTCTGTGGCTTACGCCACCCCTTATATGAAAAAGTACTGTACCCATTAGTTTGTTGTGCCTCTGTCCAGCAGTGACACAGAGATGATTCCCGGGGTAAACCTACGATCTCCCATCCACAGGTCAAGATTTCTCTTGAACAGAGCCAGCGAGGTGCTCTGCCTCACATGGACCGGGATTTTATTCCACAGCATAGGGAGTCTCTGAGTGATAAATCTATCCCTCCAGCACGTCCTATTTATATCCGTGCTAAGGTTGAAGTCGCTTGCTCTAGTGGTTTTGGTGGATTTGGATTTTTTGAGGTGGAGCATGTCCATTAATTCCGGGTTGGACATGGCCTTGTATGTCAGGCACATGTCACCTCTGAGCAGATGGTATGCGACTGAATAGAGCTGGAGTTTCTTCAATCTGGCAGCATATGGCAGATTTTGGCGTCCCTTTATCCTTTTGATGAGGAACTTTTGGGGTCTCTCCAATTGCTGCAGATGTCGGGTGAGATGCATCCCGAATGGGGCATTGTCCTCGATCATTGGTCTGATAAGTGAAGAGTACAGGGGAACAATGACCTCACTAGATCTGGATGTGAATCCCTTCATGATCAGGTGGGCAATGTAGAAGGTCTTTCTAACCACTTTAGCAACGTGAGTGTCAAAAGAAAGGCCACTGTCAACCTGGGTCCCCAGGTCCATGATAACCTCTTCTGTGCTTAGTGGATTGCCACCTATATGGTAGCTTGGGCTTACATTGTTTTTCCCCGAAGGGTATGACTATACATTTTTTGGCGTTTAACTTCAGGCCATGGCTCTGGCACCAGCTATCTGTTTCCGTGAGTCCCTTCTGAAGGATATCTGTGTCCGATGCACTTTCAACTATGGCGCCCAGTTTGCAGTCGTCTGCAAACTTTGTCAGCCAAAGTCCTCCCATGTTGGCCTGTACTTCTGAGAAGTAGATGCCGAACAATAGGGGGCCAAGGACCGAGCCCTGTGGTACACCACTTGTGACCGGCTTGGAGTCTGACATAGCACCAGCAACTCTAACCTTGTGGGTTCTGTCCTTAAGCCAGTTTGCAACCCATCTTGTGACATATGGGTTTACATTTAAGCTGGTAAGTTTTTCTACAATACCCGAGTGGGGTATTGTGTCGAAAGCCTTTGCAAGGTCAAGGTAGGCTGTATGGACTGCCTTTCCCTCATCAATGGCCTTGGTGACTTTCGAAGAAGTCAACCAAGTTCAAAAGGCATGATCTGCCCTTGAATCCAAACTGGGTCGGGTCCAATGTCTGCAAGTCCCCTATATCTTTGTTTATGAGCTCCAGTATGATCCTCTCCATAGCTTTGCAGACTAGACTTGTTAAGCTTATGGGGCGGTAATTACCAGGGTCCGTAGAGGCACCGCCTTTGTGGAGTGGGACCACAGTTGCCGTACACCACTCCTTGGGCACGCATCCTGTGGTAAGGCTGAGATTAAACAGCTGCCTTATGTGCGGGTTTAATTCCTCATTTAGCTTGTGTAGCACACAGCCGGGGACACCATCCGGTCCCATTGATGCTGTGTTTTTAGCTTTAGAGAGAGCAGCTTTCACCTGCGCATTTGAGATGTCTGGGAGGCTACACTCCGCTGGGATAGTTATCTCTCCTTTGGGGGGGGGGAGAGGGGGGTGAAGTTTGCACTGAACCTGTCTGCCAGTATGTTGGCAATGTCTGTGGGTTCAGTGATTTTTGTACCATTTTGGACTAATTCTGAGCATATCTGGGAGTTTACACCCAGGTTCCTAACATAGCTGAAAAAGGCCTTATGATTGTCCTTTGAATCCATGGCAATTTTTCTCTCAAAATTGGCCTTAGTTGATTTTATGAGTGCTCGTATTTTTTTTAGTAATAATGATCAGGGGTGACTTCCCTTTTATGGATTTTGTTCTATCATGTAATAGCTTTCTCCTCTTATTGTAAAGTTTGTTAATGGCTGGGGTCCACCAGACTGGACGTTTGCCCTTTGTGGAAAGAGTCTTGGTTTTATTTGGGATTGCCTGATCCATGCAGTCCTGGAGGTGTTCATAGAAGGCATTTGTAAGGGCTTCCGCTGCTTGGGTTGTGGTTTCCACTGGCTCAGGGGCCTTGAAGGATACCACACCAGTCTTGAGTAGTGTGAAGTTTGCTTTAGAGAAGTTCTTCACTGTGGTCTTTTTTGTTTGGGGTGGGGCGGGATGTGGATTTCCAGTGAGATTAGTTTATGATCAGATCTCACCAATGAGGGATATACTTCCGGTGTGGAGCATTTTGTCCCCATGTTTGTAATAATGAGATCTAGTATATTTTCTCCTCTCGTGGGAACAGTGACTAGCTGTTCCATGGCATTTGAATTTATGAACTCCAGGAACTGTTGGGCTAGAAAGTTGGGGCTTGAGTAATGTTCCCAGTCTATATTCGGGTAGTTGAAGTCACCCAATATGATGGTGTTTGGAGATGCATTTATCCCCTCCAGTGTCTTCAGGAAGGCTGTGTGGGGTTCCTGAGTTTGAGAGGGTGGCCTGTAGCATGCTACAATTTGTAGAGCAGTTTTGCCTATGGTTAGTTGCACCTGGATGGTTTCCGAAGCTTCATGCGTTGCCACCAACCTGGAGGTGTGGGTATCCTTTATGAATATGGATACACCCCCTCCTTTTGTGGTGTGGTCCGGGTTTTGGGGCCGGAATGCATGATATGAGGTAAAACCTAATAGTGCCGGGGTGCTCTCAGGAGCCTTGAACCAGGTTTCAGTTACAGCACAGACATCGATGTTCTCCATACTGAGAAGGGCCCTGAGTGCGTGCATTTTGAGATTTAGACTTCTGGCATTGAGCAGCATTACCCTCAGTTTCTTCCCATTTTTGTTTTCTAGGGTGGTAGGTTTAGAATTTGAGCCTTGCCTAAAAAAGGCACTATGGGGGTGGCAAGAGCCTTAGCCAATATCCGGAATCCCACAGGTGCAAGCCGTCCCTTGCAAAGCAGCGTTGCTTGTCAAGCATGTCATCCCAGGCAGACAGACACTGGATCCCCTTTGAATGACACCAGACATTAAGCCAATTGTTAAAGCTGATCATCTTGTCTCTATATTGTGGCATCATTCTTGGTGAAGGAAGGATACTGCTCAGGGTCAGGGTCATACCTGCCTTGGCTACATAAATCAGAGAACTCCTCTATGTCTCTTTTCATGTAGTCCAGGGAGGTACGTCTCAGGTCGTTCACACCAGCATGGACAATGACTGTGTCATATTTGTACTTGCCGTGGAGTGACCCTAGTGCTTGTGTTATGTGGCGGATTCTAGCGCCCGATAGGCAGCTTACTGTGACCCTTTCCTTGTTCAGCCTGGTGAGTGGGACGTCAGTGTGTCTGACTATGGAGTCACCTATGACAAGTATGTTTGGTGTTGTATTTGGCCTTAAGGGCTGTGACTGCTTTGCACACTGATTTTGTGGTTTATGTGTTGCTTGTGGGGTGTCTTGAGGTAGCAGTTGTTTGGGTGTCTGCTTTGGAAGCCTCTGCTGTTTAGGTAAATTTTTACTCAGAGCCTCCGAGTATGTCTTTGTGTGTTTGTGTGTTTGATTCAGTGGTGTGGTAGCATTATGTGAGGCTGGTTTTGTGGTGTGTGTAGTTGCCTTCTCCTCCTGTCTGGTCTTGCCAGTCCTGAGTTGAGAGAGCTCAGCCTCCAGTTTGGCTAAATAGCTGTATCTCTCGCAAGTATTTTTGTTATGTGGGAGGAGGAGAGGGTTGTCTGTGTACATGAGGCAGTTACAACATTGCCTCAAGATTCCCAGATTCACCAGCTGGACCGGAGAGGAGATTGACAACTGACCTTTGGACATGCTAGAATAATATTGGGAATTCCTTAATAATTGAAAACAAGGGCCAGTGGGGAGTGAGGGTGTAGTGCTTTTAATTTTTAGTGCTGACTTATATAATTGCTTTAGAGAGTAAGTGCCAGGCAACTTTGAGTGCAATGTGTTACAAGTAACTAAATGCAAAAACGACAAACAGTAACTTTCTTTCAAGTGAAACAAGGAAATAAGTACAGTAAGCAATGCAGATATCACTAGTGATCCACAGTAGCGCTGAGAAGTCGCGTATTAGGTGGAATTAGCGTTCCAGGGAAATAACAAGCAAACAAACAACAAGCATTTAAACAAAGCTAGATTCAGCAGGCCTGGATCTCTATGCTACAGCAAACAAGGTGCACCAATTTCAGTAAGATACAGTTCAAATATTCAGGCACTATAAACCTTTAACCAGAAATTCCCAGCTCAGAAGGGCAGAGTCCAGCCTCTTCTCCCACAAGAGTGCAGACCACGAACCCTCTTAATGTAAAATAACTGGCCTGAAGCCCAAGTGCTTAAACCAGAACTAATACACTTGGACACTGGGCTCTCAATCAGCAGTTCCCAACTTAGAAGGATGAAAGCTACCTGTCCTGCCACCACAGTGCTTGCCACAAACCTTCCTAATGTAAAACAACTGGTCTGAAGCCCAAGTGCTTAATCCAAAAGACTTAGAATGATAGCTACACTTTAATCAAGTTACAACCAAGCAGTAATAAATACAATTGAATACTTTAGAGAATGTCTGGATTAGCGCTCAAGTTACACAAACAAAGCTAGATTCAGCAGGCCCGAATCCAGTCTATGCCACAGCAAACAAGGCGCACCAACTTCAGTAAGAAGCAGTTCAGATATGCATGCACTATAAGCCTTTAACCAGAAATTCCCAGCTCAGAAGGGCAGAGTCCAGCCTCTCCTCCCACAAGAGTGCAGACCACGAACCCTCTTGATGTAAAATAACTGGCCTGAAAGCCCAAGTGCTTAAACCAGAATTAATACACTTTTAGAATAACAGACACTGAGTCCTCAATCAGCAGTTCCCAACCTAGAAGGATGTAAGCTACCTGTTCTGCCACAACAGTGCAGACCACAAACCCTCTCAGTGCAAAACAACTGGTCCGAAGCCCAAGTGTTTAAACCAAAAGGCTTAGAATGAGTTACACCAAGCAGTAATAAATACAACTGAGTATTTTTAAGATGATGCAAAAGTAAAATGAAGTAGGTAGAAACACAAGTACAATAAAAGCAAATTAATTTTTTTTTTTTTTTTTATATCTGAACAAGTGCTGAGATCAAAGAAACAGATTTGAGTGCCGAAACCAGAAAACTGGGCAGCTATAAGAAAAAAACAAGCTAGAAGGCTTCCCTCAAACACAGAAGGGCCTGGGGGTTCAGAAGCCCACAAACAGTCTATACCACTTAACAGGAAAGGCAGGAAATAAGCTTAATTTTTTTTTTTTTGTTTCCCAGATGCTCTCTTTGTACACAGTAGGAGTGCCTGAAATCAGAATATGATCTCACTGCACTCAGTTGAGTGAGCAAATGAGATGGGCCCAAAGGCAGGCTGAGGGCCAGGCAGTTTTAGGCCACTAAGATTAACACCAAAACAAAAACAGGGAGGGTGGGTGGGAGTAACTGAAGAGCAGAGTTAAAACTGCCAGTTCAGTTAAATATTCCTTCAACACAGTTGAAATTAAATTAAATACTGTATTTTTTTTAAAAAAAAAAGTGCAGATAAAGGTACTTAAATTCTCTTATACGTCCAGTTGAATATAACCAAGTTCTTAGCCGGCCAAAGCTGAGGTTTTTAAGCAGAAAATAGTTCACACTGTACCACTTAAATAAGCAAGGACAGGAAATCAAATGTGGCTACCCCCACACCTGTAATTACTAGCAAATAACAATGAGCAGAGTTAAAACTGCCAGTTCAGTTAAATATTCCTTCAACACAGTTTAAATCAAATTAAATACTGTATTTTTTTGTTTAAAAAAAGTACAGATAAAGGTACTTAAATTCTCTTATACGTCCAGTTGAATATAACCAAGTTCTTAGCCGGCCAAAGCTGAGGTTTTTACTTTGGTTCTGAAACTCGAAAACGAAAATTTCAGGAGTCTGCCGACCGGCACTTGCAAAAGTACAGTTTTGTACCTACCATAAATGTAGATGTTCGAAGATCCACATTGCTGCAGTCCTAACAATTGGGTAGTCCGCTGTCCTCGGTCGGCCCGAATATCAAAGTATAAGGCTGACGTCGGTCAGGGCGCATTTGACTGACGTCAGTACGTCAGGGTACAAATGCGCATGACTGACGTCATATCCTCAGTCTTTTCTTGCCCCAGATGTCAGAAGACCCTAAAAAAGAAAGGTCAAAACCAAAAGACAGCAAACAACCAACCAACCACCCTTGCACTAACTATAGTACAATATATACAATATACACAAAATGTACAACCCAACCCACACAACCACCTCTAACAACAGAGGGAAGGAGGGTAAATTGGACTGCAGCAATGTGGATCTTCGAACATCTACATTTATGGTAGGTACAAAACTGTACTATGTTCTTCATCTCACATTGCTGCAGTCCTAACAATTGGGTAGAATCCCAAAGCAGAGATAAGGGAGGATGGCTAACTACAAGGAAGCAGGAGCTGCCAAAATGCCCTGCAAAACAGCAGTGGCAAAACCAGCCCTAGACTTAGAGTAAAGTGGCAGGTGATAATGCTTAGAGAAAGTATGTACAGAACTCCAAGTAGCTGCCTCCAAAATATCCTTGGTTGCCACTCCCCTCAAAAAAGCTGTTGAAGTGGCAGAAGCCCTAGTGGAATGAGGCCTAATCCCAGCTGGAATCTCCTTGCCATGATGGGAATAACAGAAAGCAATGCAAAACCCAATCCACTTAGAAATAGTTTGTTTTGATACAGGCTTGCCCTGAGAACTCAAAGCAAAAGAAACAAACAACTGCTGAGACTGCCTGAAACCTTTAGTTCTGTCCAAATAATAACGCAACTGCCTGTGGACATCTAAAGTGTGCAAAATCTTTTCCCCTTTATTTTGGGGATTCGCATAAAAAGTAGGCAAATGAA
Organism: Protopterus annectens; assembly: GCF_019279795.1. NCBI lineage: Eukaryota > Metazoa > Chordata > Ceratodontiformes > Protopteridae > Protopterus > Protopterus annectens. The sequence goes on from NC_056748.1 coordinate 179,345,364, forward strand.
CAGTTTGGTTCAAAGCCACACTAGAAACCACCTTAGGCATAAAGGAAGGATTAGTACGTAATGATACCCTATCCTTATGGAAAATCAAGAAAGGCTCAACTGCCATAAGGGCCTGTAATTCAGAAACCCGTCTTGCAGAGGTAATGGCCAACAAAAAAGCAGTCTTCCATGATAAATACTTCAACTCAGCAGTAGCTGCAGGCTCAAAAGGTTGTAGAGTGAGTTTCTCCAACACAAAATTGAGATCCCAAGCAGGAGTAGGAGCTCTTCGTGGGGGTCTTATATTCTTTGCCCCTCTAAGAAATTGCTTGAACAAAGGATGAGAAAACAACGGTGGGTTGCAATCATAGTGAGCTGAAATTGCTGCAGCATGAACTTTAATAGAAGAGAAAGACAAACCTTTGTCTAGTAACTCAGTAAGATATTGAAGAGCCACACACAAATTAGGCTCAGAAACATCAAAATCTTTGCTGCACTCCAAAACAAAAATCTCTTCCATTTGTCTGCGTACACTTTCCTTGTACTAGGCCTCCTAGCTTCCAAGATAACATTCAAAACTTGCTGAGGAAGTGGAGGCCCACTATGGTTCAAAACAGAATATGCCAGGCTGTTAGGTGCAGAGAGTGAAGCTTGACATTTAGCAAATGGCTGTCCTCCTGCGACAACAGGTGTGGAATCGAAGGCAAAGGCCATGGAGGCTTCCATACCAGACTTCTCAGTAATGGGTACCAGTGTTGTCGAGGCCAATCCGGAGCTATTAAGATCATCCTTGGCTTGTCCTGTCTGACTTTCAGAAGTACCTTTGGGAGGAGAGGCAGAGGTGGAAAGGCATACACATGAAGACTGCTCCAATTGAAAGAAAGAGCATCCACTCTCCAAGCTGTGGGATGAAACCTTTTTGTGCAAAACTTTGGCAGCTGATGGTTTAGTGGAGAAGCGAACAGATCTATGTCTGGAGTTCCCCATGACACTGTCAATTTCTGAAATACATGAGGATCCAATTTCCACTCGTGGGGATCCATAATTCGTCTGCTCAACACATCTGCTAAGGAGTTCTGTGCTCCTGGCAGAAACCTTGCCTGAAGATTGAGCTGTAAACTGAGAGCAGTCTCCCACAAAATCATTGCTTGCCTGCATAGAGGATAAGAATGCGGTCCCCCTTGCTTGTTGATGTACCACATGACAGTTGTGTTGTCTGTTAAAATCAACACCTGCCCTGGAAGAAGTAATTCCTTGAAAGCAATTAATGCAAACTGGACTGCTAACATCTCCTACATGTTGATATGTAGATGTTGTAGTCTGACAGGCCACTTGTTTTGTATCCACTTTCCATTGAGATGAGCTCCCCAAGCTTTGTCTGAGGCATCTGTCGTTAAAATCTGACTCGCCTCTGGCCGGGTCACAGAGAGTCCCTTGTTTAGGTGACATTCCTGAGCCCACCACAAAAATTCCTTTTGAATGCAAGGTATTACTTGAATGACAGTGTCCAGATCCTGGCAGTGCTGTGTCCATACATTTTTGAGATACCACTGTAGCTTCCTCATATGCAGTTTGGCATTGGGAAGCACCAGAATACAAGATGCCATGAACCCTAAGGCTTGAAGGACTGTCCTTGCAGTCAGCCCGGACTGATGAGATAGTTGATGGAAGTAAAGGGATAGACTCTTTTGTTTGTCCGGGGTTAAAAGGCCATCTGGGATGCTGTATTCAGTCTCACACCCAGAAAGCACATGTCTTGAGAGGGTACTAGACTGGACTTTATTTCGTTCACAGAATACCCTAGGCATCTTAGCACTGCTATCACATATTCCAAATGATGAAGGAGCTCTTCTCTTCCTTGAGCCAGAATTAGGCAGTCGTCCAAATAAGGATAGATCTGTATTCCTTTTAGTCTGAAGAAAGCTATCACTGGAGCCAGAATTTTCGTGAACACTCTGGGCGCAGTAGATAAGCCAAAGGGCAATGCAGAGAACTGATAGTGAGAAGTCCCAGCTCGAAAACGCAGATACTTTCTGCAACTTAGTCTGACAGGAACATGAAGGTAAGCCTCCTTGAGATCCAAAGTTACCATACAATGATCTTTGCCCAGCAGAGGTAAAAGCTGCTGCAACGTCAACATTTTGAACTTGGGAATGTCCAGATAAGTGTTGAGGATAGATAAATCCAAAATTGGTCTCCACGTGTTCCCCTTCTTTGGTACTAGGAACAGGCGAGAATAAAATCCTAGGCCCACTTCTGGCAGAGGGACCGGCTGTATGGCCCCTAGTCGGAGCAACAGAGAAACCTGCTTGTGAGCCTCTATTTTTTGTTGAGGAGGAACGTCTGGCATGCCTGTGAAAGGAGGCAAGGTATGGAAATAAAACCTGTAGCCGTGGTGTATGATATCCAATACCCATCTGTCCTGGGTAATTAAACTCCAATTTTCTTTGAAAAGTGCCAACCGTCCCCAAAGGTGCTGCCAGGCAGCAGGCTCTGGCAGCTGAAAAGGTAGGTCATTGGGTCTGCTTACGAAAGGACTGACCCCTGCCCTCACCAAGCCTGTGCAGGAGAACTTCCTGTTCTAGGCCTGAAAGAGCCCTGAGCTCTGCCCTTACCACGTCTAGATCTACCCCTAGACTGGGAATCATAAGAAGGATACGTCCACCCCTTAGTAGGCCAATTTCTACTAAACTTTGGAGGCTGGACTTGCAAAAAATCTTTAACAGTCTGCATAGACTTAGCCTTGTCTTCCATTTTCTTTAAAACTGTCTCAACAGGAGGACCAAACAACACGTCAGATTGCAAAGGAGCATCTAAAATCCTTGTTTTAACATGTTCAGACAAATTCTGATCCCTCAGCCAGGCGTGCCTGCGAAGAACTGACCCAGTGGCAGCCACCCTAGATGAGACCTGTACAGCATCAAAACCACATTGCAAAGAATGCTTACCCACCTGTTCAGAAACGTGCACTAAATCTTGCAACTCCTTACAATCAATACCTACTGCCAGAGCATCAACCCTAGATTTCAATTGTGAAAGGAGATAATTTTGGTATTTCAACATGTGAAACTGGCAATTCAGAGCCCTCATAGCAAGAGTGGAAGAAGTATAGAGTTTCTTGCCCCATCTATCCAAGGCCCTAGCCTCCTTGTCTGCAGGAACCGGATTCTTAACAGAAGCCTTAACACCTTTAGGCCCATGGCTAACAGTTTCTGGGACTGCCCTAGGACTCTTAAAAAGATACATATGAGCTTCAGGCACCCTGTAATACCTATCCGGCTTAACAGGAGCAGGAGGCAAAGAATCAGGATTAAGAGAAGCTTCCATAAAAACATCTTCCACTACAGTCAAAACAGGAGGTATAGCCAAAGGCCTATGCTGGGGTAACAACAGAAATTCCCTAAGCCTTTTTCTGGAATCAGAGAAGTCCTGACCTTCCCACTTAAAATGCTCCCTCATGGAATGAAGAGTTTCTGAAAAAGAAAAATCCTCAGGGGGAGTAGCAGAAGGAGTAGAATCATCCACATCAGAATCAGAATAAGGAGAGTACTCCTGCAAGTCTTCAGCCGAAGACTCAGAAACATCTGAAGCCTGCTCAAAACCCCCCAGCTCAGGCTCCACCCTAGGCCGCTTATGAGGAGGGGGCATAGAACCCCTAATCAAAGTAATCAAATCTTCTGCCATTTTAAGCATATGCTTCTTGGGCACAGTACCTGAAGAGCTAGGGGTAACACTAACTGAAGCTAAACCTGGCCTGCCCCTGGGGGAAGCCTTGGAAACAGAAGGAGAGGGCCTAGCCACCTTAGGAAGGGAGGAGAGTATAGTAACATGAGAAGCCCCCTCAGCCTGACTAGTCTCTTGAGAGGCCACATCTTGTAATAACAAGGTCTCCCCCTGGGAACACAAAGAAACCTCCGGTGGAGCCACCGGCTCCACCGACACCTCTAAAGAACCGGCGTCTGGTACAGACGGTTATTCAAGCCTAGGCTTAACTGCCTTGTCCTTGCGTTTCTTTGAAGAAGCGGGCGTCGGAGCATCCGACGGCATTTTATAGTTACACCGCTTCCCAAAGACTAACCTCGCACAATCCAACCGCCTCTTTATAGTGCGTTTATTAAATCTAGCACAAGAGCAACAGCCAACAACGTCGTGCTCAGGCCCTAAGCAAGGAATACACAAAGTATGATAATCTTTATGCGGTATCTGTTTCCCACAAGAAATGCAATTAACTTTTTCTGACATCCGGTAAATGACTGAGGCAAGAAAAAACTAAAATATTCCCCAACGGGGTACTTAGCCAACTTTGAACCCGGTCTGAAACTTCTAAATCGAAAAATCTCAGAATGCCAACCGGCACTTGCAATACTGCTTCTGCATCGGACCATGCGGCAAAAAAGACTGAGGATATGACGTCGGTCATGCGCATTTGTACCCTGACGTACTGACGTCAGTCAAATGCGCCCTCACCGACGTCAGCCTTATACTTTGATATTCGGGCCGACCGAGGACAGCGGACTACCCAATTGTTAGGACTGCAGCAATGTGAGATGAAGAACATCTGCTTCTGCTTCAGGCACCATGCGGCAAGAAAGACTGATGTAATGGCGTCGGCTGCATGTTTTATACCCCTGGCGACCGGACGTCATGGAAGAAGAGACAGCATCCGACACAGGAATCCAAGATTCTGGTATTCAGGCCAGCTGAGGGCTACCTGCAGGCAGATAACCCAAATGTAATGACTACAACAGTGAAACATGAACAACATCTGATGTTTATGTAACTGTCACCAACTCCCTACTACCAAATTAGATATCTATCAAACCACGATTTTAATACACCTAACTTTATGAATATGGCAACTGCTTCCAAGCTGGATCCAACATACATTCTCGAAAGATACATTTATTTCTTTTCTGAGACTTTATAGTTCTTGCTAATCAGGATAATCCACCATATTCAGCAGAGGCTTAGGGAAGAAAATCCCCAACACTCTTGTTTAACTGAATACAGCAAACTAATAGCCCAGAGAGGTTATAATTGTCTACAGGGAGGAATAAATGCAACTCCATCATAACAAAAGAATAGATATAGCATTTAAATTTAATGACACTGTTCTCTAAATGCCACGTTAAACACTAAATGGCTGTATGACATTTAGCAAGGAAAGCGGACTTGTATAATCAAATCAACTAGCCTAGCCATTTTTTTTTAAAAGTCCTAGTCTACACACGCACCCTCTCCCAATACTTGACCACAGCTGTTGCACTTACCTTCTCCCAATACTTCACCACAGCTGTTGCACTTACCTCAATCAAACTCAAATAATGTTCATAGGTGTGTACTAGGCTAATGGCCCTGGAGCCTTTACAAGTCTAGCCCATAGGATTACCCTAGCATCGTGCCACCTGACCTTAGTTCCTAGTGCCTGTGTCGAGAAGAGCCACTGGAGTGATCCCCTGGGTGAATTTTCTATTTCCCATTCACTCAAGATTTCTCTTGAAGAGGGCCAGTTAGGTGCTCTGCTTGACATGTATAGGAAGTCTACTCCATAGCATGGGCAGGCTCTGGGTTATGAACCTGTCCCCTCCAGCACGTTCTGTTGATTGTGGTAATGAGGCTGAGGTCTCTGGAGTGTATGGCATGGAGGGATTGGGACTTCTTTAGATGTAGTACTTTCAAAAGAGCTGGGTCAGACATGGCTTTGTAAGTAAAGCAGAGATCGCCTCTAAGTAGGCAATATGAGATAGAGAATTGTTGAAGGGATTTTTTTTTTTTTTTTTTGAGTCTGTCCATATAGGACAAGTGTTTAAGGCCTAGAATCCTCTTTGTGAGGTACTTTTGTGGCCTCTCCCAGTTGCTGCAGGTGTCTAGTGAGGTACATGCCAAATGGGGAATTGTACTCTATGACTGGCCTAATGAAGGAGGAGTACAGGGAAATAATGACCTCTTTCCTCCTGGATGCAAAGCCCTTAGTAAGGAGATGTGCCACACAGGACTTTGACCACAGTGGCAATGTGGTGGTCAAGAGAGGCTGCTGTCAACCTGTGTTCCCAGATCTCTTATAACGCCTTCTGTGTTCAGTGGACTACCATTGATTGGTAATTCATGGAACTGAGTATTTCCCAAAAGGGATGACGTCATTTTTTGGCACTGAGCTTAAGGCCATGGTTCTGACACTAGCAGTTGGTCTCAGTGAAGCCTTTCTGTAGGATGCCAACATCATTTGGGGAGTTAATAATGGCTCCCAACTTGCAATCGTCTGCAAACTTTGCCAGCCAAAGTCCCTTCCTGTTGGCCCGGACTTGTCAGAAGTAGATACCAAACAGGAGAGGACCTGTGACTGGTCGGCAGTCTGACTTGGAGTCGGCTACTTTCACACTGTGGGTTCTGTGAGCCAGTTTGCAACCCATCTAGTGATATAGGGGTTGATGCCTTAGTGATTTTTCCTGATTCCCAAGTGGAGAATGGTATCAAAGGCCTTGGCCAGATCAAGGCAGGCTGTATGAAACTCCTTGCCTTCATCCACAGCTCTGGTGACTGACTCAAAGAAGTTGACCAAGTTCAGCAGGCATGATCTACCCTTCACAAAACCAAGCTGTGTGGAGTCTAGAGTTTGGAGATTCCCTATATCCTTGTTTATTAGGTCCACGATGATGAATTTAGGTAAGCTGCGGCAGCTGCTTGCCTGAACTTGTACTTGAGTTACAGCATGAGGCAAGTACAGGCTACCCAAGCTACAAGACACAAGAGTCCCTGGATTCTAGTTAGTAGTTGTTGGGCACTTGGAACTCTAGCACTTGTAGAATAACCATTTAGGTGAGATGCAAGGACTTGGAGAACCAGGATTAGGATGACAGGTACCACTGGACTATGGACTTTGCTGGAAATGTGTCCAGTTTACTCAGAGCAGAATAAGCAGGTTTGAATTGCACTGACTCAAGGTGTTCAGTTAGCAATAGTTTCTTTAAACATATACTGTGGAAGTAATTTATAAGACGATATCAGAGAATCTAACTGTTTCAATATAAAATGTTTGTCAGGAGTGAAGACTGGTACCACCACCAAGAGTCACAAAGTAAGCTAAGCAGCAAGTACGAAAGGCTACAGAAATTAAGACTGAGAAATTGCTTTGCTCTACAAAGCATGTCTAGCTTCTGGATGGTCCTCAGAACAACCTAACTTTTAGAAGTCCAAACAATGCAATACTGAGACAGTCATCCTTTGAAAGCATCTGCAAGTTGGAATATGTTATAGTGGATGTAGCACTACAACAGAAAGTACACTTGTGTAAGTTAACTTGCCATAATAGTAGATGTTCAAATGATCACTGCTAAGCAGCCTAACATACACGGGTTATGTACTGCTGGGATATAACAGCCAGCCAAGTTTCTAAAGCTTCATGGTACCTTCCACTCACCTAAAACACTGGACAGCTCTAGCTGAGTTGACTAAAAGGCATGCTTAGGTGCCAAGCCTTTCAGTGTTTTCATGCCAACAGAGCGCGAGACTAAGCCCAGGCAAGATATTGCTAGGAAAAGCAAAAAAAAACACGTCCACACCCTGGCATAAAAAAAAAAAAAAAAAAATCAAAAATCAATGGGGATGGTGGGAGGGATGGAGGGAGTGTCTACTGCAGCAGTGATCATTCAAAACTACTGTTATGGCAAGTTACCTTATACAAGTGTACTATGTGTATTATATTGATCACTGCTGCAGCAGCCGAAGCTGTATGGGTATATCACCCCAGCTTAGAACTCAGAGCTGGAAGGGGAAGAGTTCAGAGGCCCCTGGAGAACGGTTCTAGAAAAGCCTGACACAGGTCTAGAAAGAGTCTATGTGCTGCTACCAAATTAAAATTAACTCGAAAGGCTAAATGTCAAACTGCAAACATCGAATCGGACATTTAGTGAACATAGACAACAGCGAAAATAAACACACCAAAAGGCCATCCCATAGTTGGCCAACTACCAGGAAGTAACACAATGCATAAGATACATGAAGGGAAACCTTTTAAATTTGTCCAATTCCCCACTGCAGTGTGATCTCGGAGCTAGTATATATAGTTGGGGGGGGGGGGCACAGCCCACCACCTTGGTTGGTTTTGTTCCCGATGTTGGCCAACTATGGTCATTCAATGAGTTTATTTTCACTGAGAAAACCGTTTGGAAATGCTGTGCTTTGACACATGTTGTACTTTTGTCTTACCTTTAGATGAGATTAACTGATTGGACGTTCTGAAAATTTTTCTTCTGTCAAGAATGTATACACGAGTTGTCTGCGGACACCCATTTTTAGGTTCAGGGGAAGAACACAGGGAGATGGATAGTCTGGTTAAAGTTGAACTCTGATACAACTTTAAGCATTAAAGGAGGATTACTTCTCAAATCCTGACTCTGTGGAACATAAGACAAGGTTGCTCACCATTGCAACTGACAAGCTCTTCTTCAACAGGTCATACGTCATTACAATCAGGTAAACTGTTTTCTATGTCAAGAACCTCAAGTCAGATGAGCTGATTCAAGTGGAGCAAGTGTTAGCTTCCCATACACAAAAATTAAGATCCTAAAGAGAAGCAACCGGATTTCTTGGAGGTTTCTTCTGCAGCACTCCTTTCAAAAAATTGACACAAGAAAGCAATGACAAATGAAATGGCCAACAAATGAACCTTAACAGAGGAGAAAGACAGACCACAGGAAAGTTGCACACAAATACTGAAAACCACAAACACTAGCCCTGAATGGGTGCTGGTTATTTTATTGGCATCCACTAGAAAACCTTTTTTCATTTGCATACATGTGATTTTCTAGTACTAAGCCTTCTTGCCTACATTAGTACCTGCCACACCACCTCATTTTACAGGGTCCCAAAAGGTATTTGAGACCATATTATCCAGGCAGTCAGTTGTGCTTGTTTCATATTGGGATGCATCAAACATCCACTTTCTTGCATGAGTAGATCCAATCTGTGAGGAAGTTTGTGGTAACTTCCCCTGACCAGAAAAGGGAGAAAGTACAGTTGTGTACACTTACCATAAATGTAGATGCTGGAGTGTATTCACTGTTGCAGTCATTACATTTGGGTTATCTGCTTGCAGTAGCCCTCAGTCGGCCTGATTAACAAAGTCTTGGGTCCTCCGTCGGTTGCTGTCCCTTCTTCCATGATGTCAGGTCGTCAAGGGTATAAAACATGCAGCAGACGCCATTACATCAGTTTTTCTTGCCCCAGATGTCAGGTGCCCCCCTAATGGGAAGCAATTAAATCTATAATACAAGGATATACCTACAACAAAAAAGCAAATACTATGCTCTAAAAGCTTTTTGGTGTAAGAGAGAGTAGAAGTATAGCCAAAAGAAGAAAGGGGGCTGGAGGGAGGGTAAAGTACAGTTTTGTACCTACCATAAATGTAGATAGGTATGCATCTGCAGTCCTAACATATGGGTTTGTCCTGCCTCAGGCAGCCCTTCGGTTGGCTGGATTCCAAAGTCTGGGTCTGGCCTCGGCTGATGTCGCACTTCACCCAACGTCATAGCTGCTGTTTGTTGGGTATAAAGGCATCAGCCGACGCCATTTTCCTCAGTGTTTCTTGCCCCAGATGCCAGGTGCCCTCTAGGAAGGCTAAATTTGGATAAATGCAAATAATTCCAAACAGTAGAGAGCAAACAATATGAAAAAAAAAAAAAACAAATACACCATAAAAGATTCCCTAGGAATACCACAGAGGGGAAGGAGGAGGAGGGTAGGTAATCCTGACTGCAGATGCGTACCTATCGGACATCTACATTTATGGTAGGTACAAAACTGTACTATGTCCTTCAAGGATGCATCTGCAGTCCTAACATATGGGTAGAATACCATAGCCAAACTGGGGGAGGAGGCACTAAAATAAAGATGGTGTAGTTAAGATCCCTTGCAAAACAGCAGTTGCAAAACCTGCTCGGGATCTAGAGTATAAGGGTAGATTATAATGCTTGGCAAATGTATGCACGGAGCTCCAAGTAGCAGCTTCTAAAATGTCTTTGGTAGCCACTCCTCATAGGAAAGCTGTAGTGGTGGCTGTAGCTCTTGTGGAATGAGGTCTGATATTATCAGGAGTTGTCTTTCCATGAAAAGAATAGCAAAATCGAATGCAATTTCCTATCCATTTTGAGATTGTCTGTTTTGAAATTGCTTTTCCTTGCATTCCTGTTGCATATGCTACCAGAAGCTGGTCAGTTTTTCTGCTGGTCTTAGTTCTGTCCAGATAGTAGCGTAATTGTCTGTGTACATCCAAGGTATGTAGCAGTCTTTCCCCCCTGTTCTGTGGGTTGGGGAAGAATGTAGGTAAATGAATCGCTTGGTTCAATGATACTCTGGAGACCACTTTTGGCATAAAGGTAGGGTTAGTTCTCAGAGAGACTCTGTCCTGATGGAAGATAAGGAAGGGTTGTACTGCCATTAATGCCTGTAACTCAGATACCCTTCTTGCTGAAGTAATTGCCAGCAGGAAAGCAGTTTTCCAAGACAAGAATTGTAATTCTGCTGTTGCTGCTGGTTCAGAGGGAAGTGTTAACTTTTCCAGCACAAAGTTGAGATCCCATGTAGGTAAAGGTGGTTTCCTTGGAGGTTTTACATTTTTGATTCCTCTCAAGAACTGCCTGAGTAGAGGATGAGAGAAGACAGGAGGATCCATGTTGTATTCTGCTGAAATTGCTGATGCATGAATCTTAATGGAGGAGTAAGACAGGCCATTGTGGAACAGCTCTGCTAAATATTCCAGGATGTGTGCTATGTTTGCCAATGAGACATTTTTTCCCTTTGCTGCACTCCAAATGAGGTATCTTTTCCACATGGCTGAATAAGTCTTCCTTGTGGAGGGTCAGCGTGCCTCCAGGATAATGTCCTTAACCCTCTGAGATAAACCTGGGTTATTTTGTTTTATGCAATATTCCAAGCAGCTAGCTGCAGTGTTTTCAAGTTTGGATGTAGGATCTTGTAGTTGTCCTGTGTTAGTAGTAAGGGGCATAGAGGTAGTGGCCAAGCGTGTGTCTGAGACATGCTCCTCAGTAGCGGGTACCAATGTTGCCTCGGCCAGTCTGGAGCTATCAGAATTACCCTTGGCTGATCCTCTCTGATCTTCAGTAGAACTTTGTATATCAAGGGAAGAGGTGGAAATGCATATGCTATCAGGTTTTTCCAGCTGAAGGAAAGTGAGTCCACCCTCCAAGCAAGTGGGTGGTATGCTCTTGTGCAGAATTTCTTCAATTGGTGGTTGTGTGGGGAGGCGAACAGGTCTATCTGTGGTAGTCCCCATTTCTTTGTTATGGCTTTGAAGATATCTGGATGCAGCATCCATTCGTGAGCATCTGTGGTAGTTCTGCTTAAGGTGTCTGCTAGAGAATTTTCTTTTCCTGGTACAAATCTGGCCTGAAGTTGAATGTTGAGATTCAGGGCCACATTCCACAGGTCCATTGCCATCCGGCATAGAGGATATGAATGTGTACCTCCCTGTTTGTTGATGTACCACATGACTGTGGTATTGTCCGTCCTTATCAGCAGATGACCCTGTTGAAGGAGTGGTCTGAATGCCTGGATCGCATGTTTCACTGCCAGCATCTCCTTTAGATTTATGTGTAGATTCAGCTGGTCTTGGGTCCATAGGCCTTGTATACACTTGTCCACCATGTGTGCCCCCCATCCTAGGTCTGAGGCGTCCGTGGTGATGGTTTGGCTTGGATGAGGTTTGTGGAAAGGCAATCCTCTGTTCAACTGACAGGCCTGAGCCCACCACAGGAATTCTTGCTTCAGGCATGGAATTACTGGAATCTGGGCTTCTAGACTGTGCTTGTGTTGAGACCATACATTCCTTAGGTACCATTGCAACTTCCTCATATGCAGCCTGGCATGCGGAACCAATATTATGCAGGATGCCATGTAACCCAGGGCTTGCAGGACTTTCCTTGCAGTAAGCTGAGTTTGGGTGGTTAATGTCATGAAGTAGACTGGTAGTTGCTTTTGTTTTTCTTCTGTGAGAAAAGCCATTTGAGTTGATGTATCCAGTTCTGCACCCAAGAATGTTATCCTTTGGGATGGTACTAGTCTTGACTTTTTTATGTTGACTGTGTATCCCAAGGCTTGCAACAGTTGTATGACATTTTCCAAATCTTTTGTTAATTTTTCCTTGTTGTCCGCTTGTATTAGGCAGTCATCCAGGTATGGGTAAATTTGAATTCCCTGAAGCCTGCAATGAGCAATTACTGATGCCAGGCATTTCGTGAATACTCTGGGCAGTAGATAAGCCAAAGGGCAATGCTGAGAATTGATAATGCTCTGATCCTGCAAGAAATCTGAGGTGTCTTCTGCAATCTGGTCGTATAGGGACGTGCAGGTATGCCTCCTTGAGATCTAGAGTCACCAGCCAAGACTCCTTGCCCAGCATGGGAAGAAGTTGCTGGAGGGTCAGCATTTTGAATTTTGGAACAATGAGATATGTGTTCAGTCTTGGACAAGTCGAGAATAGGTCTCCATTGATTTTCTTTTCTTGGTACAAGGAAAAGCCTGGAGTAAAATCCTTGGCCTTGCTCCATAGGGTACCTTTCTATAGCTCTCATCCTTAGTAAGTTGTTGATTTGTCTTAGAGCGTCTGTTTTTTGGCTTGGTGGTAGGTTTGGCATTCCTCTCTTTTTTGGTAGAGTGTGGAAGTGAAACCTGTAGCCCTTGTCTATTGTTTGTAAAGTCCATTTATCTCCTGTGATGTAATGCCAGTTGTCGGAAAATAAGGCTAGCTTTCTGCCCAAGGGTGCTTCCAGTTGTTCCCTGGTAGGCGGAACCAGAGCCAAGTCATTGTGTCTGTCCTGTGGAAGTGGTTGTAGTTGAATCTGTGGCAGTACTTCTCTGGTTGGTAGGTTGCCAATGACGTCCCCTGTAGGCACCCCTAGATTGACCTCTGCCTCTTGGGCATCTATTTCTGCCTCTCTGTGCTCTGGAGTTGTCTGGAAAGGACCAATTCTTCGAAGGCCAATTTCTGCTAAACCTCGGAGGTTGGACCTGTAAGAAATCCTTGACTGTTTGGACAGATTTTGCTTTTTCTTCCACCTTCTTTAGAACCTCCTGTGCAGGGGAGCCAAACAAACTTTGTTTCTCCATGGGAGCATCTAGGAGTTTTGACTTAACATGGTCTGGTAAGGATTGTTCTTTTAACCAGGCATGCCTTCGAATCACTGTTCCAGTCATAGCTGATCTAAAGGAAGCCTCCAGTGCATCATAGCCACATTTTAAGAAATGGTTACCGACCTGCTGAGAGTTATGTACCAAATCCTGAAGGGACTTGCGGTCTATAGGTTCAGGAGAGGACAGTTTTTTTATTTAGCTGGTCTAACAAAAATTCCTGGTACTGAATCATGTGGAATTGACAGTTTAAGGCCCTGGCCGAAAGAGTAGCAGAAGTATAAACCTTTTTACCCCATCTCTCTAATGCTCTAGATTCCCTTTCAGAGGGAAGAGGGTTTTTGGCAGAGGCAGCTGCCACACCTTTAGGGACCTGTGAAATGGTTTCAGGGTCTGCAACAGGAGCCTTATACAAATGGTAGTGTGTGTCCGGAACCCTATAATATCTGTCAGGCTTGGCAGGGGCCGGAGGAAGAGAATCAAGGGCAGTACAGGCATCATTATATGCATCATCAACAACTGTTAGTACTGGAGGAATGGCTAAAGGCCTATGCTGTGGTAAGTGTAAAAAAGTCCTTAGCCTTTTCCTTGAATCTGAAAAATCCTGGCCCTGCCATTGGAAGTGTTCCCTCATAGCATGTAAGGTTTCCCCAAAAGAAAATTCTTCAGGAGGAGAAGCAGAAGGGATGGAGTCTTCTGCATCAGAATCCTCACAAGGAGAATATGGGCCTTCGTGAGGGTCTGAGTCATCCGAGGAATAGTCTGTAGAGACAGGTTCCGGGGGTTCAGTCCTAGGCCTCTTATCTGGAGGGGGCTGAGAGGCCCTGTCTGGGTGAGGTTGGGATCCCCTGATCAAAGAAATGAGATCCTCAGCCAGGCTGAGTATTTGGGAACTAGAGGTAGGCCTGTGTGAGGGAATTTTAGCAGGTAAGGCCTTAGAAGATTTAGCTGCTTTAGCCCTGGCAAAAGCCTTGATAGACATAGAAGCAGGGGGGTCTAGCAGCCCCACGTGCAGGGGTAGGTATGTCTAAAGGAATAGTGTCTGACAAATCCTGGGTGCCTGCTTCTGTAGCAGTAAATTCAGTAGCAGATTCAGCCATGCTCTGTGAGGCCTCGGCTATCTGAGGCATGCTTTCAGCCAAAGGAAGAACCGAGGGCTCGGTTTCAGCTGAAACAGACACTCGCGGTTGGCCTAACCGTGGTTTCAGCCGAAACCGCAGACCGCGAGTGTCGGTCCTTTTTCTTGCGCTTTTTAACTAATTGTGTAGTCGGAGTCTCCGACGGCATTTTGTATGCAAAAGCGGGACCAAAAAACTCCTCTGCAAACTCCGACCGACGTCTAAGCGTCCGTCGGTTGAAGGAAGCACAGGCTAGACAAGCTGATACGTCGTAGTCTGGGCCTAAGCAAGGAAGGCAGTAAGAGTGGAAATCCTTATGAGGTATTTGTTTCCCACAAGTTAAACAATTCTTTACTTTGTCTGACATCGGCTGAGGCAAGAGAGAGTCCCCAACGGGGTACTTAGCTTTTTAGAAGTCTTCGGTAGTAGAAATCTCTGGATCTGACCGACCGGCACTTGCGAACAGCTTCTGCTTCGGGCACCGCGCGGCAAGAAAGACTGGGGAAAATGGCGTCGGCTGATGCCTTTATACCCAACAAACAGCAGCTATGACGTCGGGTGAAGTGCGACATCAGCCGAGGCCAGACCCAGACTTTGGAATCCGGCCGACCGAAGGGCTGCCTGAGGCAGGACAACCCATATGTTAGGACTGCAGATGCATCCTTGAAGGACATCCAGGACTGCAACAGTGAATACACTCAAGCATCTACATTTATGGTAAATGTACACAACTGTACTATGTTCTTCGTGTTTCACTGTTGCAGTCATTACATTTGGGTAGATTCCCAAACCTAAGGTTGGGAGGAGGAATTTAAATAGAATTAGGACCAGCTATAAGGCCCTGCAAAACTGCAGTGGCAAAACCAGCTCTGTATTTAGAGAAAATTGGCAAATGATAATGCTTGGTGAAAGTATGTACAGAACTCCAGGTAGCAGCTTCTAAAATGTCCCTTGTAGGGACGCCCCTGAGAAAGGTTGTAGAGGTAGATGCAGCCCTGGTTGAATGGGGTCTGATGCCCTGTGGGTTAGGTTTTCCATGGTGCTTATAGCAGAAATGAATGCAGTGGCCTATCCATTTTGAAATGGTTTGCTTTGAAATAGCTTTCCCCTCTGTCACTGCAGCAAATGCCACCAGCAGTTGTTCAGATTTCCTTTGAGGTTTAGTCCTGTCCACGTAGAATCTAAGTTGTCTTGTGCAAATCTAAGGAGTGCAGAATCCATTTCCCCTTTGTTCTGTGGGTTAGGAAAGAAGGTAGGCAAATGAATCGACTGATTAAAAGCAACACTGGATACCACCTTGGGCATGAAGGAGGGATTGGTTCTGAGGGACTCCCTGTCTGCATGAAAGATGATGAAAAGCTCCACTGCCATAAGGGCCTGTAGCTCAGACACCCTTCTTGCAGAAGTGATTGCTAAAAGGAAAGCTGTTTTCCAGGAAAGGAATTTTAAATCTGCAGTAGCAGCTGGCTTGAAAAGAGGAAGAGTGAGTTTCTCCAAGACAAAGTTAAGGTCCCAGGCTGGTGGTGGAGCTCTCCTCAGTGGCCTTAAATTTTTGGTCTCTCTGAATAACTGCTTGAGCAGTGGGTGAGAGAAGGAGGGAGTGTCTGTGCTATAATGAGCTGAAATGGCTGAGACATGAATTTTGATGGAGGAAAAGGACAAGCCATTATTAAGCATCTCAGTCAAATATTGTAGAATCTGAGGTAAATTGGGCACAGCTGTGCTCATCCCTTGAGATTCCAGGTACAAAATCTTTTCCATTTTGCAGCATAAGATTTTCTGGTACTAGGCCTTCTAGCCTCTACAATGATATCCATCACTGATTTACTGAGGGGTGGTAAATTAGAGATTAGGTAATTAGCCAGGCAGTTAGGTTCAGGGTTTGCAGCTGAGGGTGTAGAATCTGGTTCTCCTGCTGAGACAACAGGGAAGGAGTCTGAGGCAGGTGCCATGGAGCCAAGCGTGATACAGTGCAACAGGAGGGGGTACCAGTGTTAGCGTGGCCAGTCTGGTGCAACTAAAATCGTCCTTGGCTTGTCTTATTTGATTTTTAGTAGTACCTTGGAGAGCAGCTGAAGGACAGAGCATCCACTTTCTAAGCTAGTTTGTGGGGAATCCTTGTGTAAAGTTTGTCCAATTGATCGTTCTGGGGGGAGGCAAACAGGTCTATATTCTTCCCCATTTGCTTGTCACCATGTTGAAAATCCTTGGTTCCAGTTTCCACTCGTGTGGGTCCACGAGGTTTCTGCTTAGTCCATCTGCCAGTGTATTTAGTTTTCCTGGCAGGAATTGAGCTTGTAGATTTACTTGGTAGCTCAAGGCTGCATTCCACAATGCCATGGCTAGTCTGCAGAGGGGGTAAGAGTGTGTATCCCCCCTGCTTATGTTCCACATGACCGTGGTGTTGTCCGTCTTTACCATTAGTTGTTCTGGAAGAATGTGGTCCTTAAAGGCTGTCAGAGCATTCTGTACAGCTAACATTTCCTTTTGATTTATGTGTAGGTGCATTTGAGTTGGGTTCTATTTGCCCTGAATGCACTTCCCTGCCAGGTGAGCCCCCCATGCATAGTCTGATGCGTCTGCTAATATTTGGGTGGCAGGGGGTAGTGTGAATGGTAGTCCCTTGTTCTGGTGGCAGGCCTCTATGCCCACCAAAGAAACTCTAGGCGCAGGCAAGGTATGATAGGAATCATAGCTTCTAGATCCTGTGAATGTTGACACCATAGGCTTTTGAGATACCATTGCAGTTTCCTCATATGCAGCCTTGCATATGGAATTAGAAGAATGTAGGAGGCCATGAACCAAAAGGTTTGCAGAATTTGCCTTGCAGATAACAGGGTTTTTGTGGCCACTTATTTCAAGTAGGTTGATAATTAAGTCCATTTCTCTGGCGTGAGGAAAGCCATCTGGGAAATTGTATTCAAGCTTGCTCCCAGGAATATAATTTGCTGACAGGGTACCAGGTGCGATTTCTTTTCATTTATGGTGTACCGCAGACAAGTCAGTACCCTTTGAACAAAGCCAGATGATTCAAAAGTATGTCCTGGCTTTCTGCCTGAATTAGACAATCGTCCAGGTATGGATATATTTGAATATTTCTTTGCCTGCAGAATGCAATGACTGGAGCTAGGCACTTTGTGAATACCCTGGGCACAGTAGATAAGCCAAAGGGCAGTGCAGAGAAAGTACAGTTTTGTACCTACCATAAATGTAGATGTTAGAGTGCTAATACAGCTGCAGTCAATAACAGATGGGTTCTCCTGCCGTCAGGCGGGTCCTCGGTCTGCCGAATTCCAAAGTCTAGGTCCGGTGTTGATTGTCGTCGCTTCTTCCATGACGTCAGTGCGACAGGGGTATAAAAGAACCAGCTGACGCCATTTTCTTTAGTTTTTCTTGCCCCAGATGTCAGGTGCCCCCAGAAGGAAGGCAATACATAAAAAGTACAGTTTTGTACCTACCATAAATGTAGATGTCCGATAGATATGCAACTGCAGTCATAACATATGGGTTGTCCTGCCTCAGGCAGCCCTTGGTCGGCCGGATTCCAAAGTCTGGGTCCGACGTCGGCTGATGTCGCATTTCTCTCCGACGTCAGAGCGGCTGGAGTATATAAGCATCAGCCAACGCCATTTTTTTTCAGTGTTTCTTGCCCCAGATGCCAGGTGCCCTCCAAGGAAGGCTGTAATCAAATTGGAAGACAAAAACAGGATTCCAGACAAATAAGTAAGCAATAAACAGATACACCATAACAGATATCCCCAGCTAAGAGAAACAGGGATAGGAGTGGACCCAAGGCATAGAGGGGTATGGAGGGAGGGAAAATCCGACTGCAGTTGCATATCTATCGGACATCTACATTTATGGTAGGTACAAAACTGTACTATGTCCTTCAAGAATGCAACTGCAGTCATAACATATGGGTTGAATAATAGCTTAGCTGGGGGAGGAGGAATGCTCTAGGAAAGAGATGGTGTGGCAATCAAACCCTGCAGGACTGCCGAAGCAAAGCCTGCTCTGGATCTGGAGTATAAAGGGAGATTGTAGTGTTTGGAGAATGTATGCACGGAGCTCCATGTAGCAGCTTCTAGAATGTCTCTTGTAGGCACCCCTCTTAAGAATGCTGTAGAGGTGGCTGTAGCTCTGGTGGAGTGTGGTCTGACATTGGCTGGAACATTCTTCCCATGGAAGGAATAACAAAATCTGATGCAATGTCCAATCCATTTTGAAACAGTCTGTTTGGAAATTGCTTTTCCTTGTACTCCAGGGGCGTAAGCTACAAGAAGCTGATCAGACTTCCTACTGGTCTTGGTTCTGTCCAGGTAGTAGCGAAGTTGTCTGTGAATGTCCAAGGTATGCAACAGTCTTTCCCCTTTGCTCTCAGGACTGGGGAAGAAAGTAGGCAGGTGAGTAGCTTGATTTAAAGAAACCCTGGATACCACCTTTGGCATAAAAGTGGGGTTGGTTCTTAAGGAGACCCTGTCTCTGTGAAAGATTATGAACGGTGGTATTGCCATTAGGGCCTGTAGTTCCGAAACCCTTCTTGCTGAGGTAATTGCCAACAGGAAAGCTGTCTTCCATGAGAGAAATTGTAAGTCCACTGAAGCTGCTGGCTCAAAGGGAGGTAGAGTCAGTTTTTCTAGAACAAAGTTGAGGTCCCAAGCTGGCACTGGAGCCTTTCTTGGTGGCTTAATGTTCTTGATTCCCCTGAGGAATTGCCTTGTGAAAACACAGGCGGATCAGTGTTATATCTAGCTGAAATAGCTGAAGCATGTATCTTTATGGAAGAATATGAGAGTCCATTCTGTAGCATATCTGCCAAATATTCCAGGATGAGTGGGATGTTCAATAATGAGGCATCATGTCCCTTGCTGGTATTCCAGATGCTGAATCTCTTCCATTTTGCTAAGTAAACCTTTCTGGTGGATGGTCTTCGAGCTTCTGTTAATATCCGCTGAACTTCCTTGGAGAGAGATAGGTTGAGGTTATTCATGGAATCTCCCAGGCTGTTAGCTGCAGGGTCTGAAGGTTTGGATGCACTGTTTTGAAGTTGTGTTGAGTCAAAAGTAGGGGCCATTGGGGAAGGGCCCACTTTTTGTTGTGACATATGCTCCATAGTAGTAGATACCAGTGCTGTCTTGGCCAGTCTGGAGCTATTAAGATCCCCTTGGGCCTCTCTGCTTTGATCTTTAGTAATACTGTGGTCATCAGTGGCCGAGGTGGGAATGCATAAATTTTTAGGGAGTTCCAGTTGAATGAAAGAGCATCTATTTTCCAAGCTTGTGGATATGTCCTTGAACAGAATTTTTGTAGGTGATGGTTGAGGTGGGAGGCAAATAAGTCTACTTCTGGCCTGCCCCATGTCGAGGTGAGTTGTGTGAAGATTTTCGGATGTAACCTCCACTCGTGTGGATCTATGAAATTCCTGCTTAGGCTGTCCGCCAGCACATTGTCTTTGCCTGGAACAAACTGGGATTGCAACTGTATGTTTAGGCTCAGTGATTTTTCCCAAAGATTCATTGTCAGTCTGCAAAGGGGGTAAGAATGGGTGCCCCCTTGCTTGTTTATGTACCACATCACAGTGGTGTTGTCTGTACGTATCAGTAGATGGCCTTGCTGAAGTTGTTGTCGAAAGGCCTCGATGGCATGCATTACTGCCAGCATTTCCTTTTGGTTTATATTCAGATGTGTTTCCTTTGGAGACCATTGTCCTTGTATACATCTGCCCTCCATGTGTGCCCCCCCATCCAAGGTCTGAGGCGTCTGTGGTCATGGTCTGTGTTATCTGAGGTTTTTTGAATGACATACCTGTGTTTGCCTGGCTTACCGAGGCCCACCATAGGAATTCCTTTTGTAGGCATGGAATGAGCGGTATGGTTGTCTCTAGGTTGTTGCTGTGCTGAGACCATTGGCCTTTTAGGTACCATTGAAGCTTTCTCATGTGTAGTCTTGCTAATGGAACCAGGAGGATGCCGGATGCCATGTAACCCAGGGCCTGTAGGAATCTCCTTGCAGTCATCTGGGTGAGTTTTGCCAAACCTTTGAAATAATGAGTTAACTTCTCTTGCTTGTCTTCTGTCAGGTAAGCCATTTGAGAGGCTGTGTCTAGATTGGCTCCTAAGAAGGTTATTTGCTGGGATGGTTGAAGTCTTGACTTTTGGAAGTTGACTGTGTATCCCAGAGCCTGTAGCAATTGTATGACATAGTTCAAGTTTTTTGTCAAAATCAATTTGTCGTCCGCTTGTATGAGGCAGTCGTCCAGGAATGGGTAAATTTGGATCCCCTGGAGCCTGCAATGAGCAATTACTGAAGCCAGGCATTTTGTGAATACTCTGGGTGCAGTAGATAAGCCAAATGGCAATGCTGAGAATTGATAATGCTCTGGCCCTGCAAGAAATCTGAGGTATCTTCTGCAGCTGTGTCTGATAGGGACATGCAGGTATGCCTCCTTGAGGTCCAGAGTAATCAGCCAAGACCCCTTGCCCAGCATGGGAAGGAGTTGCTGTAGAGTCAGCATTTTGAACTTTGGTACTATGAGAAAAGTGTTTAATGCGGACAAATCCAGTATTGGTCTCCATTGAGTTTCTTTTCTTGGAACAAGGAACAGTCTTGAGTAAAACCCTGGCCTTGTTCTTGTTGTGGAACTCTTTCTATTGCTTTGATCTGAGCAAGCAGAGAAATTTGCTTGATAGCCTCTGCCCTCTGGTTTTGTGGTAGGTTTGGCATGCCTTGTTTTCTTGGTAAGGTATGAAAGTGGAACCTGTAACCTTGGTCTATAATGTCCAAAATCCATTTGTCCTTTGTCAATCTGTGCCAATTGTCTGAAAACAGAGATAATTTTCCGCCCAAGGGAGCTTCTATTTCCTCCTTGGTCAGCGGAAGTAGAGGAAAGTCATTGAGATTGTCCCTGTGGGGCAGGGGAGACCCCTGTGTCACTTCTTTGGTTTGCTGGTTGCCATTGTCGTCCCCTGTAAGAACCTCTGTATTGTCCTCTTCCCCGGCCACGTCGGTTTTTACCCCTTTGAAATCTTTCAGGATTAGGAAAGGACCAGTTTTTAGAAGGCCAATTCCTGCTGAATCTGGGTGGCTGAACCTGGAGGAAATCTTTGACCGTCTGAACTGATTTTGCTTTTTCCTCGATGGACTTTAACACATCTTTAGCATTAGCACCGAAAAGTTTGTTCTTTTCCAAGGGTGCATCAAGAAGTTTTGCCTTAACATGATCTGGTAGAGGTTGTTCTTTTAACCATGCATGTCTACGAATGACCGCCCCTGTCATAGCTGCCCTACATGAAGCTTCCAATGCATCATATCCACACTGCAGAAAGTGATTGCTGACTTGCTGAGAATTATGTACAGCTTCCTGCAAAGACTTCCTGTCTAAAGGTTCAGGAGAGGCCAATGTTTTCTGTAAATCATCTAACAGGTAATCCTGGTATTGAAACATAGGAAATAGGCAATTCAGAGCTCTCATAGATAAAGTAGTGGAGGTGTAGACCTTTTTCTCCCATCTCTCTAATGACCTAGCTTCCCTGTTGGAAGGCAAAGGATTTTTGGAGGTGGATGCTGAAACCCCTTTTGGTCCCTGGGAAATAGTTTCTAAATCAACAGCATGGGCCCTAAAGAAATGAGAATGTGTTTCTGGGACCCTATAATATCTGTCTGGCTTGGCTGGAGCAGGAGGAAGAGTATCCGGGGTAACACTGGAGTCAGAGTATAGGTCATCCAAAACATCAAGCACAGGAAGTATAGCCAGGGGCCTGTGTTGGGGCTTTTTAAGGAAGGTACGAAGGCGCTTTCTGGAATCAGAATGTTCCTGGCCTTGCCACTTAAAATGTTCCCTCATGGAATGCAGAACTTCCCCAAAAGAAATATCCTCAGGAGGGGAGGCCGAGGGGATGGAATCCTCTGCATCCGAGTCCTCATAGGTCTGGAAGAGCTCTTCCTGGCCATCGGAGTGAACAGAGTCCTCAGAATCTTCCTCTGAAGGGATAGGGTCAGAGGGTTCAACCCGAGGCCTCTTATCAGAAGGAGGCTGGGATCCTCTCTCAGGATGAGCCTGTGAACCTCTAATCATGGAAATTAAGTCTGCGGCCATAGTCATGATTTGTGTTTCAGGAGTAGGCTGAGGTAAGGCTTTAGCAGTAAGGTGCTTGGTCTTGCTGGCTGCCTTAGCACGTGTGTAGGCCTTAATAGACCTGGCCATAGGAGGCCAAGCAGCTCCACGTGCAGGAGTGACCTTATCTACAGCAATGGTCTCGGGCATTTCCTCGGTTTCAGTATCCGGAGGAAAATCTATAACTGGCGTCGGTGTGGCCTCCGGTGTCGGCGGTATCGGTAATGCGGTGTCTTCGGTTCGGAGCAGTGAAATAACCGTCTCAGGGGGAACCGGAGCACTCGCGGTAGGTTTTGGCGTGGAGTCGGAGGAAGACGCGGGCCGAGGATACCAGTCCCGGTCTTTTCGTTTCTTAGGAGTCTGCGATGTCGGAAGTTCCGACGGCATTGTATAAGCAAATTTATCGCCGAAAAAGTCTTCGGCGAACTCCGCCCGGTGCCTGAGAGTGCGCTTGTTGAAGCGAGCACAGGCGACACAGGCAGAGATGTCGTGGTCTGGGCCAAGGCAAGGAAGACAGTAAGAGTGGAAATCCTTATGAGGTATTTGTTTACCACAAGACAGACAATTGTTAACTTTTTCAGTAATTTCTGACATCAGCTGAGGCAAGAAAAGGTCCCCAACGGGGTACTTAGCTTTTTTGATGACTTCGGATTCGAAGAACACAGGAGCTGACCGACCGGCACTTGCGAACTGCTTATGCTTCGGGCACCGCGCGGCAAGAAAGACTGAAGAAAATGGCGTCGGCTGATGCTTATATACTCCAGCCGCTCTGACGGAGAGAAATGCGACATCAGCCGACGTCTGACCCAGACTTTGGAATCTGGCCGACCGAGGGCTGCCTGAGGCAGGACAACCCATATGTTATGACTGCAGTTGCATTCTTGAAGGACATTTATGTAATAACGCAATGCAATATAATTAAAAAACAGTAGTTGCAAGCAAATACACCATAAAAGAATACCCCTGGAGGGGAAGGAGGGAGGGAAACTTGGACTGCAGCTGTATTAGCACTCCAACATCTACATTTATGGTAGGTACAAAACTGAACTATGTTCATCGTGCATACAGCTGCAGTCATAACAGATGGGTAGAATCCCAAAGCTAAGAAAAGGGTGGTAGGCACTAGGTGGAACTAGGAGGAGCCAAAATGCCCTGCAAGACTGCAGTGGCAAAGCCTGCTCTAGATTTGGAGTATAACGGTAGGTTGTAGTGCTTGGAGAAGGTATGCACAGAACTCCAAGTGGCTGCTTCCAAAATATCCTTGGTAAGAACTCCTCTGAGGAAGGCTGCAGAGGTGGCTGTGGCCCTGGTGGAATGAGTTCTAATGCCTGTAGGTACAGTTTTGCCATGAAAGGACTAGCAAAAGCGTATGCAGTGGGCTATCCATTTTGAGATTGTCTGTTTGGAAATTGGCTTTCCTTGAGCTCCTACCGCATAGGCCACAAAGAGCGGTTCTGATTTTCTGAACGGTTTTGTTCTGTCCAAATAATAACGCAGCTGTCTGTGGATGTCCAAGGAATGTAGTAATCTCTCCCCTTTGTTTTGAGGATTAGGATAAAAAGTAGGTAAATGTATGGCCTGATTTAAAGCTACCCTGGATACCACTTTAGGCATAAAGGACGGGTTGGTTCATAAGGAAACTCTGTCCTGATGGAAGATGATAAAAGGCTGGACAGCCATGAGAGCCTGTAGTTCTGAAACTCTACGAGCTGAGGTGATAGCCAGAAGGAAAGCTGTTTTCCAGGACAAATATTGCAAATCTGATGAGGCAGCTGGCTCAAAAGGAGGCAAGGTCAGTTTTTCCAGAATGAAATTAAGATCCCAAGCAGGTATTGTTTCCTTGGAGGTCTTAAATTCGTAGCCCCTCTGAGGAACTGTCTTAAGAGAGGGTGAGAGAATAAAGGTGGATCAGTGTTGTATTCTGCAGAAATGGCTGAGGCATGGATTTTGATGGAGGAGAAAGAAAGTCCACTGCTTAGCAGTTCAGCCAAATATTGTAGTATTTGAGGTAAATTCAGTTTTCCAGGGCCCTGGCCCTTTTTCTCATTCCAGACACAAAAACGTTTCCATTTTACGGAGTAAGCTTTTCTAGTTGATGGCCTTCTGGCCTCCAAAATGACATCCTGAACCTCCTTGGAGAGTAGGGCCTGCTGTGATGCTAAGGAATCTTCCATGCGGCTAGATTGAGTGTTTTTAGCTGACTGTGAAGAGTTTTGAAGCTGTGCTGAGTCAGAAGAAGAGGCATTAGAGGCAGGGTCCATGGTGGGGAATGCGTCAGGCTCCTCAGGAGTGGGTACCAGTGTTGCCTTGGCCAGTCTGGAGCAATGAGGATCATCTTTGGTCTGTCTGCTCTGGTCTTCAATAGAACTTTGGGCAGCAGAAGAGGTGGGAAGGCATAAACTGTCATTGATGTCCAACTGAAAGAGAGAGCGTCCACTCTCCAGGTCTTTGGATGGAAGATCCTTGAGCAGAATTTTGTCAATTGATGATTTTTGTGGGAGGCAAAGAGATCTATGTCTGGCCTTCCCTATTCTTGGATTATTTCTGTAAAAACGTTTGGATGCAACTTCCATTCGTGTGGATCTGTCATATTCCTGCTTAGGTTGTCTGCCAGCGTGTTTTCCTTGCCTGGCAAGTACTGTGCTTGTATTTCCATTTGTAAGTCCATGGCCATGTTCCAAATTGACATGGCCAGTCTGCATAGGGGGTAAGAATGTGTTCCTCCCTGCTTGTTTATGTACCACATAACTGTGGTGTTGTTCGTTCTTATCAATAGTTGACCTGGTTGTAGAAGGTCCTTGAAAGCTACAATAGCATTTATTACTGCTAGCATTTCTTTTTGATTGATGTGAAGGTGCTTTTCTTTTTGGGTCCATTTGCCCTGAATGCACCCATCTGTCATGTGCGCCCCCCAGGCGTAGTCTGAGGTGTCTGTTGTGATGGCTTGATTTGCCTGAGGCTTGCTGAATGGAAGACCTGTGTTTGTTTGACATGCTTGAGCCCACCACAGAAATTTCTTTTGCAGACATGGAATTAGTGGTATTATTGTTTCCAAAATGTGGCTGCGTTGAGACCATATGTTTTTCAGGTACCATTGTAGTTTCCTCATATGCAGCTTTGCACATGGGATTAGTAACATGCAAGATGCCATGAATCCCAGAGCCTGCAGGATTTTCCTTGCAGTCAGCCTGGTGCAATTTGCTAGTGTTCTGAAGTACTGAATTAGTTGCCCCTGCTTCTCTGGCGTGAGGTAGGCCATCTGGGTGTTTGAGTCCAAATTGGCACCCAGGAAAATTATCTTCCAAGAGGGTATTAGCCTTGATTTGTTTTTTGTTGACTGTGTATCCCAGAGAGTTCAATAACATTATTACATAAGCCAGATGTTTCAGAAGAATGTGCTTGCTGTCCGCTTGGATCAGGCAGTCGCCCAAATAGGGATATATTTGTATCCCTTGAAGTCTGCAGTAGGCAATTACTGATGCCAGGCATTTCGTGAATACTCTGGGCGCAGTAGATAAGCCAAAGGGCAATGCAGAGAATTGATAATGGGTTGAACCTGCAAGAAATCTGAGGTACCTTCTGCAATTTTGTCTGATTGGGACATGCAGGTATGCCTCCTTGAGGTCCAGTGTTACCAGCCAAGACTCCTTGCCCAGCATGGGAAGACGTTGCTGTAGAGTGAGCATCTTGAATTTTGGTACGAGTAGAAATGTGTTTAGGATGGATAGATCCAAAACAGGTCTCCAATCTTTTCCCTTCCTTGGCACCAGAAATAGCCTGGAATAAAAACCTTGACCTTGTTCGTGCGAAGGTACCTCTTCAATAGCTTTCATGTTTATGAGATCTGTAATTTGCCTTTGTGCCTCTGCCCTTTGATTGTGTGGCAGGTTTGGCATGTCTCTCATTTTTGGAAGGGTGTGAAAATGGAATTTGTAGCCTCTGCTTATAATGTCCAGGATCCATTTGTCCTTTGTGACAATATGCCAATTTTTTGAAAATAATGCCAGCTTTCCTCCTAAGGGGGCTGCCATTTGAGACCTGGTTGGCATGCAAAGGGGAAAGTCATTGGGTTTGCTTTCTGAAATATTGCGAGTTGTCCTCACTACCTCTTTGTGTAGGAGCTTGCCATTGTCTGCCTCTATACGATCCTTGGGATTGTCCTCTGCCCCTCGGGCACCTATATCTGCCTCTTTGGGGTCTGTCTGTGGCAGGAAAGGACCAGTTTTTGGAAGGCCAATTTCTACTAAAATGTGGGGGTTGAGCCTGTAGAAATTCTTTCACAGTTTGCATTGATTTGGCCTTTTCCTCCATTTTCCTTAATACCTCCTCAGCATTAGCACCAAAAAGTACATCCTTTTGAAGAGGGGCGTCTAGTAATTTAGCTTTGACATGATCAGGCAAGGATTGTTCCTTGAGCCAGGCATGCCTACGTATGACCGATCCTGTAACAGCAGCTCTACATGAGGCCTCTAGAGCATCAAAACCACATTGTAAGGTATGCTTACCCACTTGTTCTGCACTATGCATCAAATCCTGCAACTCCTTCAAGTCTGGTTGTTCAGTTTGTGACATTTTACTTTTCAATTGTGATAACAAAAACTGTTGGTATTTTAGCATATGAAACCGACAGTTTAAGGCCCTCATGGAAAAGGTAGCCGAGGTATACACCTTTTTTCCCCACCTTTCTAAGGATCTGGAATCTCTCTCGGAAGGCAATGGATTTTTAGCAATGGAGGCCTTAACTCCCTTGGGGCCCTGTGAGATGGTTTCTGGGTCAGCAGCATGGCTCTTGTATAGAAATTGGTGTGAGTCAGGGACCCTGTAGTACCTGTCAGGTTTAACTGGAGCTGGAGGTAGAGAGTCCGGGTTAAGGCAGGCCTCCGAGTAAACATCATCTAGGATGTCCAAGACAGGGGATATAGCCACAGGCCTGTGCTGAGGAAGCAAGAGAAATTCCCTGAACCTTTTCTTGGAATCTGAATAATCCTGGCCTTCCCAGTGGAAGTGTTCCCTTAAGGTATGCAAAGTTTCCCCAAATGAGTAATCCTCCGGGGGGTATACAGAAGGGATGGACTCCTCCGCATCAGAGTCTTCAAAAGGGGAGTAAGAAAGTTCC
Source organism: Protopterus annectens (assembly GCF_019279795.1). Taxonomy (NCBI): domain Eukaryota; kingdom Metazoa; phylum Chordata; order Ceratodontiformes; family Protopteridae; genus Protopterus; species Protopterus annectens. The sequence continues at coordinate 179,372,833 of NC_056748.1, forward strand.
TGATCATCAGAGTGCTCTGAAATAATGGAGCCCTGATCAGAGGAGGGGGAATCTTCCTCCACTCTAGGCCTTTTGTCCGGAGGGGGCTGAGAACCTCCGATAAGAGTAATTAAATCCTCAGCCATTTTAAGCATATTTATTTTATTATTTTATTATTATTTATTTTTTTTATTTTACATTTGTTAACCGGGATGGTCCGACTGGATACATGTCCTTTTTCAGCGGAGGCCCGGGGAGAAAAGCTCCAACAGAGTTACATTGATAATTAGGTACAGTAAATGAGCTGAAAGAACTTAACAAAAACATAGGCTATTTACATACAAGTACAAGACTGCCATTACTATTTCTGAGATTACTACAAATGTAACATTAATAACATATTAGCAAGGACGGTAGGCAGTATAATGACAGAGTTAGACAGGATACATATTTCTTTATCACAGTATACAAAGTACTTATCATCTTAGCTAGTTGTTTATGTTTTAGTTAATGGCACAGAGCTAGTCTGGGTTTGAGCAAGGACATAGCCAGTGTGACTTGAAGTGGAGTTTTAGACTATTTTTGAATGGACTTAGAGAAGTTGCAAGCGTGATGTTATTTGGGAGAGAGTTCCATATTTTACCAGTGGTGTTGGCAAATAGCGTCACCACCTAGGTTGAGAGATTTAGTTGTTTGGACAAGGAGTCTGTTTGCTGAGCGAAGGCAGCTTAGATTGGAGTAGGGAGTCATTAAGTTTTTTAGTGCTGGGGTATTCTCAGGTTGTTTAAGGATTTTGAAGGCCTCTATGAGTTGGGACTGGTGAAGAAGGTGTGGGAATTCTATCCATCCAAGCTTTTGCAGGTTAGTACAGTGGTGTGTTCTGTAGGGTAGGCCTGTAACGAATCTGGCAATGTGATTATAGCAGGATGAGAGCTTGGCCAGATCAGATTTGTTAAGGTGAATGAGGACAGGAGAGGCATATAGTAGGGTAGAGAAGGTGTGAACGGGCTGTGGCTGCCCTGGCATTCGGGGTAAGGAAGGCTTTAATTCTATATAGGGTCTCAAGTTTCTTGTTGACTGACTTAATGGCTTGGTTGATATGTATATCAAATCTGAGTTTATTGTCAATGTTTACCCCTAATAGCTTTGTATAGGTGTCTGGGGAGATGATGGTCCCATTACTGGATTTTATAGTGAAGTTTTCAGTCGGAGATCTATTGGTTGGGTAGAAGAGAAGTAACTTGGTTTTGTTTGGATTTAAGATCAGGAGATGGTTGGCAAACCAGTTTCCGACTTTGGTGAAGCTATGTTGGGTGGTAGTTAGTAGATTTGCAAGAGAGGCATTGGAACATATTATAGTCGCGTCATCTGCATATTGAATGCAGGTGGCTTCAGGGATGACTGTTTGGATGTCGTTTATGAAGACTTAAAAGAGGAGAGGTCCTAATATGGAACCTTGAGGAACTCCTATGGTATTTGGTAGTAGGCAGGAGAGCTTGTTTTGCCACATTACTGCTTGTTGTCTCCCAGTGAGGTAAGCTTGAAACCAGTCAAGGGCTGGAGTATCTAGATAAAGTATATAGAAGTAACTGATGGTTTACCATATCGAAGGCTTTCTTTTTCTGTTTCTTAAACAGAAGCATCTGTTTCTTAGGCATGGGGCCTGGAGATGGGCCCTGTGTAGCTGGTCTCTGAGTGCATGGTTGCTTTAGAATTTGTGAAAGCCTTGATGGAGAAAGAAGAGGAAGGTCTGAAGACACCTTGAGTGGAAGTGGACCTGTCCACATTCTGAGTTTCAACGCCAAGAGTGGCTTTGGTATCTGTAGTCGGGGTGTGGGCCGAGGAGCCTGCGACCTCAGGCACAGGAGACACCGTCAAAGACAGGTCGTCAGTAGTCAGGGTAGGTGCCTCGCTGAGAACCGGTCCACGTGTAGTCGGCTTTGGCGTGGTGTCGGTAGAGGCCGCGGACCTCGTGGGTCAGTCCTTGTCTTTGCGTTTTTTTTAGACAAACCGGAGTCTGACTATCCGACGACATAGTATAGTTAAATGCTTTCCCAAAATAATGCTGGGCGAACTCCGCCTGACGCTTAATAGTGTGTCTGTTGAATGTAGCACAAAAGCGACAGACCGAGACGTTGTGGTCTGGGCCTAAACAAGATATACAGAGGGAATGGAAATCCTTATGCGGTATTTGCTTCCCACAAGAAATACAATTATTAACTTTGTCTGACATCGGTCTGAGGCAAGAAAAGTTTCAACGGGTACTTAGCTTTAAGAAGACTTGGTTTCCAAATTTTCGTAATCTCAGGAGCTGGCCGACCGGCACTTGCGAACTGCTTCTGCCGGCACCGCAGCAAGAAAGACTGAAGAAAATGGCGTTGGCTGGTTCTTTTATACCCCTGTCGCACTGACGTCAGGAAAGAAGCGACGACAACCGACGCCGGATCTAGACTTTGGAATTCGGCCGACCGAGGACCCGCCTGACGGCAGGAGAACCCATCTGTTATGACTGCAGCTGTATGCACGATGAACATCTGATAGTGCATGTCACCTGCTTTGAAGCGTAGGTATCTGCTGCAAGACTCCCTGATAGGTATGCTTTTTTAAAGTCTAGTGTTGCTAACCATGCATCTTTGCCTAGTGTAGAAAGCAGCTGGTGAAGAGTCATCACCTTGAATTTTGGAATCACCAGAACGGTATTTAGAGTAGAAAGGTCCAGGATAGGACGCCATGTATTGCCTTTTCTGGGTACCAGAAAAAGTCTCGAACAGAAAGCTTATCTCTTTTCCTCTTCTGGTACCAACTGAACAGCCCCCATGCTTAACAGAGAGAGTACTTGATTATGGGCCTCTGCCCACTGCTTTGGGGGTAGGTCTGGCCACCCGCTTGGTGTTGGTAAGGTGTGGAAGTGAAATCTGTATCCTTGGGACACTATATTTAAAACCCATTTGTCCTGGGTAATGAGTTCCCAGTTTCTGGCCTGCAGACCAATCTTTCTGCCTAAAGGAGCATTCAGTTGGGATGTGTTTGGAAGTTGTAAAAGCAAGTCATTGAGACAGTTTTCTATAGGGGGGGTCTTACTACTCCCTGATTTGGGTGCTGAAACCCCCCCACTGCTTAGTCTTGTGTGTCCCCTGGGACTGAAACCATGGGTTTTCTGCTGTGTCTGGGTTTGGCTTGAGAAGACCTGGAAGGGACTGGAATGGACCAATTCTTAGAGGACCAGTGCCTACTAAATCTAGGAGGCTGAACTTGTAAGATATCTTTAATAGTTTGCATAGATTTAGCTTTATCTTCCATATTTTTAAGAACTTCCTCGGCCTTGTTGCCAAACAGACGGTCCTGATTTAAGGGAGCATCCAACAATTTAGCTTTAACATGATCAGGCAAAGATTGCTCCTTAAGCCAAGCATTTCTTCTGAGCACAGACCCAGTAACAGCAGCCCTGCAAGAGGCCTCTAATGATCAAATCCACATTGCAAAGTATATTTTCCAACCTGTTCAGCAGAATGCATTAAATCTTGTAATTCTTTATTTTCCGCACAGTCAGGAAGCAACATAATTTTCTGTTTAAGCAATCCAAGAACATGTTGCTGATACTTTAACATATGAAACTGGCAGTTTAAAGCCCTAATGGCCAAGGTTGTAAAAGTGTAAACCTTCTTACCCCATCTATCCAGCGACCTGGAGTCTATCAGAAGCAGTAGGATTTTTAGCAGTAGAAGCCTTAATGCCCTTGGGTCCCTGTGAAATAGTCTCTCGATCCGCAATAGGATTTTTAGAGAGGAACTTGTGTGAATCAAGAACTCTAATATTGGTCAGGTTTTCTGGGAGCATGAGGCAAAGAATCAGGGGCCAAACTGGATTCCAAAAAAGCATCAACAATGTCTAGTACAGAAAGAATAGCTAAAGGCCTATGCGGAGGCAGGAGTAAGAAATCACAGCCTCTTTTTTGAATCAGAAAAATCCTGGCTTTCGCAGTAGAAATGCTCCCTTAGAGTATATGTTACGTTTCACCAAAAGAAAAATCCTCTAGAGGGGAAGCAGAGGGAATAGTGCATCAGAATCCTCATAAGTAGATGAGGGCAAACCCAGATCATCAGAAGAATCAGAAAAATCAGAATCCTGGTCAGAAGATTCATAAACAACTTCAGTCCTAGGTCTCTTAGAAGGGAGAGGTTGGCTTCCCCTGATTAGGGTTATAAGATCTTCAGCCATTCTTATTTGTTTTTTAGGCATAGAGGCCTGAGCATGCGGCCTAGGCTTTTTAAGCATGGTTTGAGATTTAGGCCGAAATGAAGGAGGAGGTGTCAGTTTAATATGCAAGTCTGTAGGCCTAAATACACCATCAGAATCCGGTACCTGCAGAGCGGCTCCGGACCCATCTAAGGTAGAGAAATCCACGGGTTCCATAGTTGAAACATCTCGCGGCATACCGGAGTCCAAATGGGTCTCAGTAGAGGCCTGCGAATCAGAAGTAGCAGGTATCAGGGGCTGCGAAAGCACCTCACTTAGTACAAGCGAACTGGTGACTGGCTTAGGAGAAGCGTCGTCGGCAGTTTTGGACCTCGGCGACCTGTCTCTGTCTTTATGTTTGCGTTTTTTCGAAATCCCAAGTAGTCTGATGGCTAAATGATGACATTTCTGGATAATTAAACTGAGAACCGAAATATTTAGAGGCAAAAATATACAGACGACGGATAGTGCGCTTATTAAATAAAGCACAAAACCGACAGCAAGGTCAGGGCCTAGGCAAGGAATACAGTACAAATGAAAATCTTTACGAGATATTTGCTTTCCACAAGTAATGCAATTAACTTTTACTGACATTGGTAAGGAGCAAGAAAAAGTTTCCCCCAACGGGGTACTTAGCTTTAGTTGAAGACTTCGGTTCTGAAACTTGAAAACGAAAATTTCAGGAGTCGGCCGACCAGCACTTGCGAACTGCTTCTGCTTCGGGCACCGCACAGCAAGAAAGACTGATGTAATTAATGGTGTCGGCTGCATGGTTTATACCCCTGACGACCGGACGTCATGGAAGAAGGGACAACAACCGATGCAGGACCCTAGACTTTGTTAATCAGGCTGACTGAGGGCTACTGCAAGCAGATAACTCAAATATAATGACTGCAACAGTAAAACACTAAGAACATCCAATGATGCCTAGGCCAGCAGGGAATCACCACGATATTTGGGGATTCCTTCTGAATCTTTAGTAGTACGCTTGATATCAGTGGAAAGGCTAGAAAAGCATACAGGCAGATTCCTGTCCAAAAAGGGAGGTTGGCAGAATGGTTAAGGTATTTACCTTGCAAACATAAGGTGCAGGGTTTGATTATCACGTGGGGTAATTGGCTAGGCTTAAAATGGCCCACAAGGGCAGTTAGCTTAGTACTAGTCTATAAACCTATGAAAAGAAAATGCATCCGTCTTCCAGACCTTCTTACATGGAGCTCTGGAGCAGAATTTTGCCAGTTGATTTTTCAAACAGGAGGCAAAAAGGTCTACCTGAGGATTTCCCCACAGATGGATCAAATCTTGGAAGACCTTAATCTAGTTTCAATTTGTGTCTGCTTTTGTCCAGCTCAGCTGGTCTGCCACACAGTTTTCTTCTGACGGAATATAAGATGCCTGCACAGTGAGATTATGCTTTAAAGCTATTTACTGTGCTAACATGGAGAGTCTGTACAAGGTGTGAGACCAAGTTCCCCCTCGCGTATGTACCACATTACTGTGGTATTGTCTGTGACTACCTAAAGAGGTTCTGAGAACCAGAAATGATTCAAAGCATTGAGAGCTTTGAAAAGTGCCAACATCTTTTATGATTATGTGCTTTGGCCTATCTTTTTTGTCCCAGAGACCTTGCATTTTTATCCCCTTTAAAACTGCTCCTCAAGCAAAGTCTGAGGCACCTGTAGCGACTCGGTGCTCTGCAGCAGGACAGAAGTGAGACATGGATTCAGGAATATATGACGGCTCCACCAAGGTATTCACTTTTCACAAATCTACAATTTGAAAAGTTCATGGAATTTAGTGCTGGGACCAATGTATCTTTCTCATGTTGAGTATTGCAAAAGGTAATACTATCAGTAGTAAGGACACCCTCCTGGGTTGCATCATAAAAGTGTACCTTGTATTACTGTAATCCCAAAAGTAGATCTAGGCCTTTGTAGTGTCAAGCAAAAGTATGCACAGAAGGCTGCATAGCTACAATTAAGTATGCATTTTGAAAAATGCTGGCAATGTAGCTAATGTCCTAGTTTATAACTGTCAAGTTAAAACACTGAGAAACACCTGCACAGAGTAACGTTACAGCTAGAAGTTTGAGAAAGAAATAACTGAGGAACTTTTCTAATTAGTTTTGTTCTATCCATTGAGAATTTTAACTGCTGTAGGTTCATAGATCTTATTAAGCGTATGACCAAGTAGACCATTTAGAAGCTAAGCCACATCCCTCAATACTGGTGGGAGACTATCACCATCAACAACCCCCTTTGTCCCCCATTTCCTACATGGGGTCAGGGAGTTGCATCAACTGTCACCATCTCTCTCAGTTCATTGGCATTCTTCTACATTCCTCAACAGTCATATCAGACTGTCGCAGGTGGTCTCTCGCAGAAACCATACTTCTCTTTGCTGGCTGCCCTCATTTCCTCTTGCCTTCTTTCTGTCTGTCCCAAATCTTCTACACCAGACTATCTTCTGCTTTCCTGCACAAGTGCGTAGACCACTGTAACTCATTCTATTTCAACATCTCTGCAATTAGAGTCTGTAATGTCACATCTGCATACAGCAACTTTGTTGATCTAACCTGTTTACTAATGCAGTTCCATCACAAGTATGAATAGCAGTAGTCTCAGAGCAGAAACCTGATACACAACCACTCACAATGAGAACCTCTCTGAGTTTGAAAGCACAGTTGTGGAAGATCTTAACATAATGATAGATGTCCTTCTCTTCACTGATGCAGTATTTCTTACAATAGGGATCCCCTGCCAAAGGTGGTCTGACATCCAGCTAGTATACCAAAGCCTTTAGGTTGCTTTAAGGTATGCTGTACATCGCACATAAGCTCCCTGCGTATAGTGTAGGGCAAAAGGAAATGTCTGGACATACCATCCTCAGAACTGACGGCCTTAGTAGGAATGCCAGTCAGAATTAGGACATAGGCAGAAAAAAAAGGTGACCAGTACATCCAGAAGAGAAACGAACCAAAAGAAGGGAGGGAGTGAATACTACAAGAGTGGACAAAAGGACATCTACCTATGGCAAGATCTTACACAACTGTATTGTGTCCTTCCATTTCACTGCTGCAGTATTCCTTACAATAGGGAGAGTGCAAAAGCTCAGGAAGAAGAGAGTGAGGAAGACGGACCACCAGAGCTCTCCAGGAATTCATGTAGAATATCCCTAGCACAGCCAGCTCTGGACATCACATCCAACTCAAAGTACTTGGTAAATTTATGCACAGAAGTCCATGCAGCTGTCTCAAGAACAGAGTTAGTAGCCAAATGCTTGAAAAAAGCACCAGAAGAAAAGTACAGTTTTGTACCTACCATAAATGTAGATGTTCGAGTGTATACCCTGCTGCAGTCATCACACTAGGGTTATCCTGCCGTCAGGCGGTCCCGCAGTTGGCCTGAATTCCAAAGTCTTGGTCCGGCGTCAGTTGCTGTCGCTTCTTCCCTGACGTCAGTGCGCCAGCGGTATATAGGAGGCATCCAACGCCATTTTCTTCAGTTTTTCTTGCCCCAGATGTCAGGTGCCCCCCCCAAAATGGTGGTCAGAAGATAGTACCAATCATAACTGTTTAGCACAAACAAAACATCCCTCCAGCTATAAGCAAATACACCACAAAGGTAGTATCAGATTTTAAGGCATTGAAAGGTTTTAGTTAGTTAGGATAGAGGGGGTGGAGGGAGGGTAACCTGGACTGCAGCAGGGTGTACACTCTAACATCTACATTTATGGTAGGTACAAAACTGTACTATGTTCATCGTGTTACCCTGCTGCAGTCATCACACTTGGGTAGAATCCCAAAGCTAAGGATGGGAGGTGGAGTCAAACAGGGTTAGAGGAGGCTAGAAGGCCCTGCAGAACTGCAGTGGTGAAGCCAGCTCTAGTCTTAGAGTAAAGTGGTAAGTGATAGTGTTTGGTGAGGGTGTGTACTGAACTCCAAGTTGCAGCTTCCAAAATATCCTTGGTTGGTACCCCCCTGAGGAAGGCTGTAGATGTAGCTGCTGCCCTGGTAGAGTGGGGCCTCATGCTTGCAGGAACTGTTTTTCCATGGTGGGTGTAGCAAAAACGAATGCAATGTCCTATCCATTTGGAAATGGTCTGTTTTGATATAGCCTTTCCTTGTGAAGCTGCAGCATAAGATACAAAGAGCTGGTCAGATTTTCTGAAAACCTTAGTTATATCCAAGTAGTAACGTAGTGGCTTGTGAATGTCCAAGGAGTGCAGAAGTCTTTCTCCTTTGTTCTGTGGATTTGGAAAGAAGGTGGGTAAATGGATGGTTAGATTTAGAGCCACACTGGATACCACCTTAGGCATAAAGGAGGGGTTAGTTCGTAGAGAAACCCTGTCTTGATGAAAAATGAGGAAAGGCTCTACTGCCATTAGTGCCTGAAGCTCTGAGACTCTTCTGGCTGAAGGTATTGCTAGCAGCAGGGCAGTCTTCCATGATATAAACTTTAATGTCAGCTGAGAAAGCTGGTTCAAAAGGAGGCAGCGTTTTCCAGAACAAAACTGAGGTCCCAGGTTGGTGTAGGTGCTCTCCTGGGGGGCCTAATGTTTTGGGCCCCTCAGAGAAACTGCCTTAGAAGCGGATGTGAAAATAAGGGAGGATCCGTGTTGTAGTGGGCTGAAATAGCGGAGGCATGGATTTTAATAGATGAAAAAGAAAGTCCTTCGTGTAACATCTCAGTTAAATACTGTAAAATCTGAGGTATGTGTGGCTGAAGGGTATTTTGGCCTTTAGCTTGTTTCCAGGCGCAAAACCTTTTCCATTTGTCCGAGTAGGCCTTCCTGGTACTGGGCCTCCTGGCTTCCAGAATAACATCCATAACAGCTTGAGGAAGAGGAGCTGGCTGGTTGCTTAGGTGATTTGCCAAGCAGCCAAATTTAAGATTTTGTGCTGGCTGTGCAGAATCTGTCTTGCTGTGTGAGCAAATGAGTAATTTGTGGTAAAATCCAAGGTGGTCCCTGGGTCATATTCCTTAGTAGTGGGTACCAGTGCTGGCGTGGCCAGTCTGGGGCTATGAGTATCATTCTGGGTCACTCCATCCTGACTTTCAGCAGCACCTTTGTGAGAAGGGGCAATGGAGGGAAGGCATATACTGTCAGGTTTTTCCAACTGAATGAGAGAGTGCGTCCACTTTCCAAGCTTGTTGGTGAAATGTCCTTGTACAAAATTTTGTTAGCTGATAGTTTTGGGGGCTGGCAAACAGGTCTATGTCTGGGTGCCCCCATTTTTGAGTTATCATTGCAAATACTTGTGGATCCAGTTTCCACTCGTGGGGATCCATGATGTTTCTGCTTAGGTCGTCTGCCAACGTGTTCTTTTTTCCTGGCAGGAATTGAGCTTGTAGCTGAACTTGGTAAGCCAGTGCTGTGTTCCACAAGGTCATTGCTTGCCTGCACAGAGGGTAGGAGTGTGTACCCCCTTGTTTATGTACCACATTACTGTGTTGTCCGTCCTTATTGCAAGCTGTCCTGGATGTAAGAGGTCCTTGAAGGCTGTCAGGGCATTATGTACAGCTAGCATTTCTTTTTGATTGATGTGCAGGTTCCTTTGATCTGCAGTCCATAGGCCTTGAACGCACCGTCCTGCAATGTGTGCCCCTCCGGCATAGTCCGATGCATCTGTTGTCATAATTTGCCTGGCTGGGGGCAAGGTGAAAGGCTGACCCTTGTTGAGGTGACATGTCTGTGACCACCATAGAAACTCTTGTTGAAGGCAGGGAATGAGAGATATCATTGTGTCCAAGCTGTGGCTGTGTTGAGTCCATATGCTTTTTAGGTACCACTGTAATTTCCTCATATGCAGTTTTGCAAATGGTATTAGTAGTATGCAAGATGCCATGAAGCTCAAGGCCTGCAGAATTTTTCTTGCAAGGAGTTGGGTCTTTGTTGTCATTGTTTTGAAGTATTGAGTCAGTTGTAGTTGTCTGGTGTCAGATAAGTCATCTGGGCCGTTGTATTCAAGCTGGCACCTAGGAATGTCATATTTTGTGAGGGTACTAGTTTCGTTTACTGTGTACCCTAGGCAACTTAGAATATGTTTTACAAAAGCCAGATGTTTTAAGAGGATGTCCTTGCTTTCTGCTTGGATGAGACAGTCGTCCAGGTATGGGTATATTTGAATTCCTCTTTGTCTGCAGTATGCAATTACTGCTGCCAGGCATTTTGTGAAGACCCTGGGCGCAGTGGATAAGCCAAAGGGCAGTGCAGAGAATTGGTAATGGGTTGAACCTGCAATGAAATGGAGGTATCTTCTGCAATTGATAGGGACATGCAGGTATGCCTCATTGAGGTCCAACGTTACTAGCCATGCTTTCTTGCCCAACATGGGAAGAAGCTGCTGTAGTGTTAGCATCTTGAATTTGGGTACTTGTAAGAAGGTGTTTAGAATTGAAAGGTCCAGAATGGGTCTCCAAGTATTGTCCTTTCTGGGGACTAGGAAGAGCCTTGAGTAAAATCCTTGGCCTTGCTCCCGTGTAAGTACCAATTGAATGGCTCTCGTGTCCATGAGAGCTGTAATTTGTTTTTGTGCCTCTGCCCATTGATTTTGTGGCAGGTTTGGCATTCCTCTTATTGAAAAGGTGTGGAAATTGAATCTGTATCCTTGTGAAATAATGTCTAGGACCCATTTGTCCTTTGTGACGATGCACCAGTTGTCTGTAAAAAGTGCTAATTTTCCGCCCAAGGGAGCTGCCAGGAGAGTTTTGCTTGGCACTTTGAGGTTTAAGTCATTGTGTTTGCCTTCTAGTAGTTTGGGACCTGTCTTCTCCTCCCTTCTGTGTTGCAGTGCCCCATTGTAGAGGTTTGTAATGGGTTTGTGCTTGACCTCTGCCTCTTGGGCGTCTATATTTACCCCTCTGTGGTCTGTCAGTAGCTGGAAAGGACCAATTTTTTGTTGGCCAATTTCTGCTGAAGCGTGGGGGTTGAACCTGTAAGTAATCTTTGACCGTCTGCATAGATTTTGCCTTATCCTCCATTTTCTTTAAGACTTCTTCTGCTTTAGCCCCAAACAGGACATCCTGTTGTAAGGGAGCATCTAGTAACTTTGCTTTAACATGATCAGGCAGAGTTTGTTCCTTTAACCAAGCATGCCGACGTATAACAGACCCAGTAACAGCTGCTCTACAGGAAGCTTCCAAGGAATCAAATCCACATTGTAAAGTATGTTTGCCCACCTGTTCAGCTACATGCAACAGATCCTGCATTTCCTTCAATTCAGACTGTTGAGGGTGTGTGCTCATCTTTTGTTTTGAGACATTAGGAATTGCTGGTATTTAGGCATGTGAAATTGACAATTAAGTGCTCTCATAGCTAGAGTGGCTGAGGTGTAAACCTTCTTTCCCCACCTGTCTAGTACTCTGGAGTCCCTTTCCGAGGGTACCGGATTTTTAGCCAGAGAAGCCTTAGCCCCTTGGGACCCTGGGAGATAGTCTCTGGGTCAGCAACAGGCTTTTGTAAAGGAATTTGTGGGAGTCAGGCACTCTACTATTTATCTGGTTTGGCTGGAGCAGAAGGCAGAGAATCTGGATTTACACTAGATTCTAAGTAAACATCATCCACAATGTCTAAAACTAGAGGGATAGCAAGTGGTCTGTGCTGGGGGAGTAAAAGAAACTCTGAGCCTTTTCTTTGAGTCGGAGTAGTCCTGAACTTCCCAGTGGAAATGTTCCCTCATGGTATGCAAGGTTTCCCCAAAGGAATAGTCTTCAGGGGGAGAGGCTGAGGGAATGGAATCCTCAGCATCAGAATCTTCATAAGGGGGAAAGGAGTAATCTTGTTCCTCAGAGGAGAATGAGGAAATGGACACTTGATCAGAGGAGGCATAATCTTCCTCTTGTCTAGGCCTTTTGCCAGGTGGGGGTTGGGAACCCCTGATTAAAGAGATCAAATCTTCAGCCATTTTAAGCATCTGTTTCTTAGGCATGGGGCCTTGAATTGGAGACTGAAGTGCAGTCTTTTTTGGTTTAAGAGGAGTCTTAAGCTTAGGAAACGGTTTTGTGGTGAGCGTCATCGGTCTGAAGACACCTTCGGAAACCGAAGGTGTTTCTGCAGCACCGGCTCCTCTTTCTGCAATGTCGTCAGTAGGGCCTAAAGAAAATGGCTGCGTCAGCCTAGAACTCTCCGCCAGAGAATCCGAAGCGGTCTGGGGTTCCAATTCTGCCGTAGCCAGGGGCTGTGTAGGCACCTCACTGAAAACCGGTGAACCAGTGACCGGCACAGTCGAGGCCTCGGAGTCTGGCTTGGATCTAGGCTGCCTGTCCTTATCTTTGCATTTTTTGTGCACGCCGGTAGTCGGTTGCTCTGACGGTATAGTATAATTAAATTTTCTACCGAAGTAGTGTTGTGCGAAATCAAAGCGTCGTTTTACAGTACGCTTATTGAACCTAGCACAAAAGCGACAACCAGTGACGTCGTGGTCTGGGCCTAGGCAAGGTATACAATAAGAATGAAAATCCTTATGAGGTATTTGCTTCCCACAAGAAATACAATTGTTTTTCTGACATCGGACTGAGGCAAGAAAAGTTTCCCCAACGGGGTACTTAGCTTTATTGAAGACTTCGGATCTGAAATTCGACTTCGAAAATCTCAGGAGTCGGCCGACTGGCACTTGCGAACTGCTTCTGCTTCGGGCACTGCGCGGCAAGAAAGACTGAAGAAAATGGCGTTGGATGCCTCCTATATACCCCTGGCGCACTAATGTCAGGGAAAAAGTGACAGCAACCGAAGCCGGACCAAGACTTTGGAATTCAGGCCGACTGCGGGACCGCCTGACGGCAGGATAACCCTAGTGTGATGACTGCAGCAGGGTAACACGATGAACATCAGCTCTAGTACAATTAACCTTAACAAAAGAAGCATCTTCCATGGCAAGAGCCTAACAAAAAGAAATGGCTTTAGAAATGCAATATGAAATGCTTTGCTTTGAAACAGCCAAACCTAAGGACCTAGGTTGAAAGGAAACAAAGAACTGATCGGATTAGTGAAAAATGTTAGTTTTATCCAAATAAGATTGATTTCTATACACATCCAAACCGTGCAGCACCTTCTCACGAGCAGATTGCAGAGAAGGGAAAAGTGGACAAATGCATAGACTAAGAGACAACTCATTGGCCACTTTGGGCATTAAAAAAAAAATATGTATTTACTGTTACGTTCCATCTGTGTTGCCCATTTTCATTCTTCAACTATTGGGTTCAGATCCGACTCGAACGTTACTTTAGCTTGAGGCCACCAAAAACCTCTCTAGCTTCTCCCTTACCCATAATGCACCAACCCTTAACATATCTCAAATCTTGTTTGCTGGTTTACATTAAGTAGGAATTACTAACATGATCTTGACAGCATAAAGCCATACCTGGGGCTCAACATAAGGGGCAGTGGTGTCCTTATAGGCTTTCATTCTTCCCAAAGTTAACTGCGAAAAAGTTTGGAGGTTGGTGGGTGTGAAGTTGAGGAAGAATGAAACTGGACAAAATGGATGGAACATTATGGTAAATACATATTTTTTTTTTATTGGATGTCAATTTTCATTCTTTTCTCAATAGTTGGGACAAAGTCCCCAACTACCTAAAATCCTGGGTGGACTCTAAGGAAGGATATTCCTGAGAACAGCTGAGCCAAAGGCTGCTCTTCCCCTCGAGACCAGGTCCCAACTGTATTGAGTAATAAAACTATGAAGATTGGCCCAAGGTGCAGCTGCACATCATCCATGGAAGCCCTAGATAAAAAACAGATGACTTTTCCATGGACCTAGCTAAATGGGCTCTTAAAGGTTTGGTATGGACAGACCCAACTTGTTTCAGACGAATTATATGCAATCCGTGAGTCATCTAGCTAAAGTTACCTTTGCAACTGATAAGCCCAACTTAGAATCTGCAAAGGACACAAAACTTGATCAGTCTTTCTAATTTCTTTTGTTCTAAATAAAAAGAAAACTGCCTGTGAACATCCAATAAATGCAACACATTCACCTTTGTTTGCAAATTTAGAAAATACAACTGCCAGATTAATGGACTGGTTGATATCGAATTCTAACACCACCTTAGAAAGGAAAGAAGGGTTGGTACATAATGTGACTATATCCCTGTAAAAAATCAAGTAGGGAGGTTTAGAGAACAATGCCTGAAGTTTTTCCAGCAGAGGTTATGGCCACCAGATAGATGGTTTTCCAGGTTAGAAACTTAAGATCACATTTTGCTGCCATTTCAAAGGGGGAATGAATTAAGGTCTGCAGTACAAAACTGAAATCCCATGGTTTGGAAAGGTCTTTACAGGGAGGTCTCATTAGGACAGTGCCTCTCAAAAAGGCCTTACAAAGCTTAGATGAAGCCAAGGAAGAATTCTCAAATCCAATATGAAAGAGATTTCTGCTAACTGAACTCTGAAGAGCTAGCTCCTTTGTTAAAAAATCTTTGCCAAAAATTCAGGGATACTCTGAATGGGCTGAGAAAGTCCATACATTTCTGGCATGCCCAAAAAAACAAACCTTTTCCATTTACCTCTGTAAAGTTTTCTTGTAGAAGCCTTATAGGTAGATAAAAGTACATGTCAAAAAGGAGAAGAGATAATTGGTTGCTTGGATAATAAAGGAATTGGAGAAATCATGCTGTTAGCTTGAGGTTTGAGATATCTGAATGAGACATGCCCGTCAGGTGAGACAGGAGGTGTAGAATCAGATCCAGAATCCAAAGTGGGAAAAGTAGATGAGGCCAAAGGAAGGGGAACCAACTCTGCAGAGGATAGTAAGGTACAAAGAGGATAACCTTTGCTCTTCAACCGGACAGCTTTCTGCAGAAATTTGGGAATTAGGGGAGTTGAGGATAGGCACAGGGAGACCAGGGGGCCAGTCATGGATCATCGGGGAGTCCCCTGGTGGGTCAATTAGGGCAAAGAAGGTGTTGCACTTGTTTAGGGGAGATGCAAAAAGATCGCAGCAAGACTGGCCACACTAATGGAAAATCATTTCTGCCACTTCATTTTGAAAGACTACTCGTGAGGATCTGCTGTCACACTGGACTTCCCTGAAATGCGCTTTGCTATAAGAACGGGGTTGAAGAGATTGCCCATTGATATACTCGGAGGGCTTCTCGAAACAAGGGGTAAGATCTGGTTCCCCCTTCTTTGTTGATTTACCAAACTGCCAACATGTCTGTCTGAATCGCAATTGCCTCGAAAGGGACAGTCTTGGAAGGTCTGCAACACCAAGAGCACTGCTCTTATATCTAGGACACTGACATGCATATTGGCCTCTTTAGGGGACCAAGTGCCGTGGACCGTTTTCCCCAGGAAGTGCCCACCCCCACCCAATCTCGGAAACGGCCATGGTCACAAAACCCTTAGGCTGGGGGAGAATGAAAGGACAGCCCACTAGAACCTGATCTGATCTTTTGCATGCTTGAGTGATGCTGATTTGGGCTGATGTGTTGATAGAGACTACACCATTATATTGCTACCATCCACTGAAGAATTCTCATGCAAAATCTTGCTAGAGAAACTAGAACTATAGCAACCGAAATTGATCCCAAGGTCTACAGAATCAAATCAGGCTGAGATTGTGGTACTGTGAATTATTTTGCTGACCTAGAATCCAGTTTGCACTCTTGAGAGAGTGAGAGACGCCATCACTGATACTGTACTGAAAAATTGTTCCTATGAATTCCAGAGTTTGAGACAGCTCTAAAGGAGATTTGTTGTAATTTATGGCTATCCTCAGATGGGAGCAAGTCTGGAGTACCTGATCTCAGGGCTTTTTTCAGTATACTCCTGGTCAGGACAGTAATGAACCAGTCTTCTAGGTACGTAAACAGTTGGAATCCATGCAGTCTGAAGTGAGCTGCTGTCACTACCATGCATTTGGTGAACACTCTAGGGGGTGTGGTGAGCCCCAAAAAAAAAAAAAAAAAAAAAAAAAAAAAAAAATTCAGTGCTCTAAACTAATAATGACGGGCTCCGAGACGCAAAAAGAAGTTATGTTCTCATCATAAAGGACAGTTGTGTACCTACCATAAATGTAGATGTTCAAGTGTATTCACTGTTGCAGTCATTACACTTGGGTTATCCTACTGGCAGGCTACCCGCACTCGGCCTGAATTCCCAAGTCCTGGTCCGGCGTCGGTTGCTGTCGCCTCTTCCCTGACGTCAGTGTGCCACTGGTATAAAAGATACAGCCAACGCCATTTTCTTCAGTTTTTCTTGCCCCAGATGTCAGGTGCCCCCAAAAGGGTAGGCTAAAAATTTCTGATCATAAAAAAACATGCACATAACCTTCATCTACAAGCAAATACACCACATAGGTCGTATAGAATAGAGAAGTACAGATAAGTCCCAGCAATGAAAGGGGGATGGTGGGAGGGTAACCTGGACTGCAACAGTGAATACACTCGAACATCTACATTTATGGTAGGTACACAAACTATGTTCATCGTGTTTCACTGTTGCAGTCATTACACTTGGGTTGAATCCCAAAGCTGAGGTTGGGTGGCTGGGCCTAAATAGAATTAGGAGTGGCTATGAGGCCCTGCAGAACTGCAGTGGCAAAGCCTGCTCTGGATTTAGAGTAAAGAGGTAAGTGGTAGTGCTTGGTAAAAGTGAGCACTGAAGACCAGGTTGCAGCCTCCGAAATGTCCTTGATTGGTACTCCTCTGAGGAAGGTTGCTGAAGTGGCTGCTGCTCTGGTGGAATGTGGCCTAATGCCCATAGGTACTGATTTGCCATGTTGTGAATAGCAGAAATGAATGCAGTGGCCTATCCATTTTGAAATAGTCTGCTTTGAAATAGCTTTTCCTTGCGATCCTGCAGCATATACCACTAAGAGTTGCTCAGTCTTTCTGAAATCTTTAGTTTTGTCCAAGTAAAAGCATACCTGTCCGTGTATGTCCAAAGAAGGCAGAAGTCTCTCCCCCTTATTCTGCGGGTTTGGATAAAAGGTAGGCAAATGTATGGTTTGCTTAAGAGCCACACTGAACACTACCTTAGGCATAAGTGTTGGGTTTGTCCTTGGAGAAACCCTGTCAGGATGGAAAATAATAAAAGGTTCCACAGCCATTAGTGCCTGTAAGTCTGAGACTCTTCTTGCTGAAGTTATTGCTAGGAGCAGAGCTGTTTTCCATAATAAGTATTTTATCTCAGCTGTATTGGCTGGCTCAAAAGGAGGCAGTGTGAGTTTTTCCAAGACAAAATTGAGGTCCCATGCCAGTATTGGAGCTCTCCTTGGAGGTCTTATGTTTTTGGCTCCTCTGAGATACTGCCTTAGCAGTGGATGAGAAAAAATAGGTGGGTCCGTATTGTAATGAGCTGAAATGGCAGAGGCATGGATCTTAATTGATGAGAAGGATAGGCCTTTGTCCAGCATCTCAGTTAGATATCGTAAAATCTGAGGAATGTTTGGTACAAGCATGTCAATTCCTTGTGCCTGGTTCCAAGCACAGAATCTCTTCCATTTTTCTGTATAAGATTTTCTGGTGCTGGGCCTCCTGGCCTCCAAAATAACACCCATAACTGCTTTAGAAAGAGGTGTTTTCTGAATGGTTCAATTATCCGCCATGCAGCCAGATTTAGTGTTCTGAGTTGGCTGTGCAGGATCCGATTGTTTTGTTGGGTCAGCAAATGAGGAATTTGAAGTAATGTCCAGGCTGGGACTTGAGACAAGCTCTTTAGGATTGGGTACCAGTGCAGACGTGGCCAGTCTGGGGTAATCAGGATCATTTTTGGCTTCTCTTGTCTGGCCTTTAGGAGCACCTTGGGGAGGAGAGGCAGAGGAGGGAAGGCATATACTGTGAGGGCTTTCCAGCTGAAAGGGCGTCCACTTTCCATGCTTGCTCATGATAAGTCCGAGTGCAGAATCTCTGTAGCTGGCAGTTGTGAGGGGAGGCAAATAGATCTATGTCTGGGCATCCCCCTTTCCCTGTTATCAATATGAAGATTTGTGGATCTAGTTTCCACTCGTGAGGATCCATGAGGTTTCTGCTTAGTTCGTCTGCCAAAGTATTCGTCTTTCCTGGCAGGAATTGTGCTTGCAGGTGTACTTGATAAGTCAATGCTGTGTTCCACAAAGTCATGGCTTGTCTCAATGCTGTGTTCCACAAAGTCATGGCTTGTCTGCAGAGGGGGTAGGAATGTGTGCCTCCTTGCTTGTTTATGTACCACATGACTGTAGTATTGTCAGTCTTTATCAGCATTTGTCCTGGATGAAGTAGGTCCTTGAAGGCTGTCGGGGCATTCTGTACAGCTAGCATCTCTTTTTGATTGATATGAAGATGCATTTGGCTTGTGGGCCATGTGCCCTGAATACATTTTCCTGCCATATGTGCCCCCCAGGCATAATCTGATGCATCTGTTGTTAGTGTCTGCCTGGCTGTGGGTAAAGCGAATGGCTGTCCCTTGTTGTGGTGACGGGCCTGTGCCCACCATCGAAACTCCTGTTGCAGGCAGGGAATGAGAGTAATTAATGTTTCCAGACTGTGGCAATGTTGAGTCCAAACACTTTTTAGATACCATTGTAGTTTCCTCATATGCAGTCTTGCATATGGAATTAGTAGAATGCAGGATGCCATGTAACCCAGAGCCTGCAGAATTTTTCTTGCAGACAGCTGGGTCTTTGTTGCCATGTTTTCGAAGTAAGAAGTCAGTTGCCTTTGTCTGGCATGAGACAAGATATTTGGGCAGTTGTATTTAAGCTTGCACACAGGAATATTATCTCTTGAAAGCGTACTAGTTTTGATTTCTTTTCATTTACTGTGTACCCTAGACAAATTAGTAATCTTTTTACAAACGCCAAATGCTTTTGTAGAATGTCTTTGGTCTCTGCTTGAACAAGGCAGTCGTCCAAGTAGGGGAAATATATGAATTCCTCTGTCTGCAAAATGCAATTATTGGTGCCAGGCATTTTGTGAAGACCCTGGGTGCAGTAGATAAGCCAAAGGGCAGTGCAGAGAATTGGTAGTGCATTGAGCCAGCTATGAATCTGAGGTATGTTCTGCAAGATTGTCTGATTGGGACATGCAGGTATGCCTCTTTGAGGTCCAAAGTTACAAGCCAAGCCTTCTTGCTCAGCATGGGCAGAAGCAGCCGCAGAGTCAATATTTTGAATTTTGGAATATCCAGAAAAGTATTTAGAATAGACAGGTCCAGAATTGGTCTCCAGGCTTTGTCCTTTTTTGGTACTAAGAAAAGTCTAGTAAAATCCTTGTCCCTGCTCTTGTTGTTGCACTGGCTGAATAGCCCTCATGTCCATGAGAGATGAAACTTGTTTTTGTCCCTCTGCCCATTGATTGCGTGGCAGGTCTGGCATACCTTTTGCCTTTGGAAAGGTGTGAAAGTGGAACCTGTAGCCCTGAGACACCCATTTGTCCTGGGTGATCCTGTGCCAATTTTGTGAAAAAAGTGCTAGCTTTCCCCCTAAGGGAGCTGCCAAAAGATAAGTGCTTGGCATTGGCGGAGGGAAGTCATTGGGACCGTTTCCTATATGGCTGTGATTTGTCTTCTCCGTCTTTTGGAGGTAGAAGCACCCCATTGTTTGGGCCTGTATGAGCCCTGGGGCTGTTGCCTGCCTCTACGGCGTCTGAATCTGCCTCATTGTGGCCTGTCTGACACTGGAAAGGACCAATTCTTAGAAGGCCAGTTCCTGCTAAATCTGGGTGGCTGTACCTGCAAGAAATCCTTTACTGTCTGCACAGATTTAGCTTTATCCTCCATTTTCTTCAACACCTCTTCTGCCTTAACACCAAAGTATCATGCTGTAATGGAGCATCCAATAATTTTGCTTTAACATGATCAGGCAGAGTCTGTTCCTTTAACCAAGCATGCCTTCTAATAACAGAACCTGTAACAGAGGCCCTGCACGAGGCCTCCAGTGAATCATAACCACATTGCAAAGTATGTTTTCCCACTTGTTCAGCTGCATGCAATAAATCCTGCAAATCTTTGTTTTCAGAACATTCAGAATTTGTCAACATTTTTTGTTTTAACTAAGACATTAAGTATTGCTCATATTTGAGCATATGAAACTGACAATTTAAAGCCCTTACAGCCAAGGTAGCAGAAGTGTAGACTTTTTCCCCCCCATCTGTCCAGAGCCCTAGAGTCTCTATCTGAGGGGACAGGGTTTTTAGCAGTAGCAGCCTTGACCCCTTTGGGATCCTGAGAGATAGTTTCTTGGTCCGCAGCAGGGTTTTTATATAGAAATTTATGGGAATCTGGAACCCTGTAGTATCTGTCTGACTTAACAGGTGCAGGAGGTAAATAGTCTGGAGACAGGCCGGACTCTAAAAATACATCATCCACTATGTCTAGAACAGGAGGAATTGCAAGAGGTCTGTGCTAAGGAAGTAAAAGAAAGTCTCTAAGCCTTTTCTTAGAATCTGAATAATCTTGGCTCTCCCAGTGGAAATGCTCCCTCATGGTATGCAGGGTTTCCCCAAATGAGTAATCCTCAGGAGGAGAAGCTGAAGGAATAGAATCTTCAGCATCAGAATCCTCATACGGAGGAATAGAATATCCCTGTTCTGAAGAGGAATCAGAGGAAATGGAAACCAGATCAGAGGAATCCTATTCAGTGTCTTGCCTAGGCCTCTTATCAGGAGGGGTTGGGAACCCCTGATCAAAGTAATTAGATCTTCGGCCATTTTGAGCATCTGTTTCTTAGGCACAGAAGTCTGTCCTGGAAAATGCTGTACTTGTCAGCAACCAATGCCAGACCAGGACTTTGGAATTCAGGCCGACTGCAGGTAGCCTGCCAGCAGGATAACCCAAGTGTAATGACTGCAACAATGAAACACGATGAACATCGCTCCATCTGAGTAGTTACACTTCATTTTTCTGCAACCTGTGGGTGTTGAGATCCATATCGGATCCGAGCCGGCAACATTTCAAGCATCTGCTCCGAGCTCCAAGCTCCTCCCCCTTAACCATAACCATCTCCTACCTTCTCTCAGAGCGAGTTTGCCACTACTCAAACCAATCAGCAACAACTTACAATAAACCATGAAAAGGTTCGGGGAAAGGAGGGTGGGAAGGTTGCAGAAAAATGAAGTGCAACTACTCCGATGGAGTGTTATGGTGAGTACATAACTTCTTTATCTGAAGTAGTTAACTTCATTTTATCGGCAACCTGTGGGACAGAGTCCCCAGCTACTCACACTCCTGAGAGGTCCTCATGGAAGGACATTCTTGAGCACCACAGAGCCGAATGATGCTCCCCCTCTGAAGATCAAATCCAACTTATAATGCGAAATAAAGGTATGTGACCTTGTCCAAGCTGCTGCCGCACAAATGTCATCCAATGAAACCCTAGACCAAAAAGCAGCAGAAGTCGCCATAGATCTGGTAGAATGAGCTTTAATACGACCAGGTGGGGACAAGACCTTTGTCTTTGTAAATTTGTAAAATACATTGTGTAATCGATCTTACCTAAGGAAACCTTGGAGATGGCTTTACCCAGAAAGGGTTTAGAAAAAGACACAAATAACTGGTCAGACTTACGGAAGGGCATAGTTCTATGTAAATAAAAACTAAGTTGTCTATGAACATCTAGCAAATGTAGTTTATATTCACCCTTGTACAGAAAATTTGGAAAGAAAACAGGCAGGTTAATTGTTTGATTAATGTTTGATTCAGAAGCCACTTTTGGTAAGAAAGAAGGGTTTGTGCGGAGATAAACCCTGTTCTTATGGAAGATCAAGTAAGGGGGCACGGCAGACAAAGCCTGAATCTCAGAAACCTACCTAGCCGACATAATGGCCACTAGGAAGGCTGTCTTCCAGGATAAGAGCCTCAAATCTACTGACGCTGCAGGTTCAAAGGGGGGGAGCAACTAAAGCCTGTAGAACCAAGGTAGGGTCCCAAGGAGGAACGGAGTCCTTAACTGGAGGACACAAAAGAAAGGTGCCTTTAAGGAAAGCCTTACACAGTCTAGAAGAGGCCAGGGCATTCATGTTCTCACCGACATGGAAATTCAAAATAGCTGCCAGTTACACTTTCACAGTGGAGGGAACTAGCCCCTTGCTGAAAAATGTTGGCCAAGAAATCCAACACTGCAGGAATAGAGGCTGTAAAAGGATCCAGGCTTCTCAGAGAAGCCCAAATAGAGAATCATTTCCATTTTCCTAGTGGAAGCCTTGTGAGACACCACCAGAATAGTTTTTACTGAAGATGAAAGACCAGGAGTCCTGGCAATCAAAGGAACTGGAGCAACCAAGCAGTCAGCTTGTGGCTGTCCAGGTTGGGCGGACAATTGCCAGAGGGGTGAGAAATGAGATCCGGGCAGGGATCCAGAACCCAAGGAGGAGTTAGAACATGAGACCAGAGGAAGGGGAACCACACTTGACGAGGTCACAATGGGGCAATGAGGATCATTTTGCACCCCAGTCGGTAAGCTTTCTGAAGAAACCTCGGAATGAGTGGTAATAGGGGATAAGCATACAGTAACCTGGGAGGCCAAGCATGGACCAGAGCGTCTCTGGGGTGATCCCTTGGTGAGGGAATCAGAGTGAAGAACTCATTGCACTTCGCAGTAGGAGATGCAAAAAGATCACAGAAAGGCTGACTCCATGCAAGAAAGATCTCCTCCGCTATCGACCGTTTCAGAGACCACTCATATGGCCTTAGAACAGCCTGACTATCTGTCCACCAAGATATTGGAACGTCCCGGGATGTGCATTGCAATCAGAAACCAACTGGAGATCGCCCACTCCCACACTCGCATGGCCTCGCGACACAGACGGTAAGATATGGTTCCTCCCAGTTTGTTGATGTACCAGACAACCGACATGTTGTCTGAATGAAATGCGATAGTCCCCGGAGGAAGAACAGAGTGGAAGGCTTGCAATGTTAAAGCACTGCTCATCTCCAGAACATTTATGTGCAATCTGGTCTCGATCTGGGACCACGTGCCTTGGACTGTCCTCCCCAGATAATCCCCCACCCAAGCTGGGAGGTGTCCGTGGTCACTGCAGCTTGAGTGTGGGTGAAACAAATGGGTGTCCCGCTGTGATCTCCGGGGATTGGAGCCACCAGAGGAGTGATGCCCTGCAGGCTTTGCCGATTTGAACTGGATATTCCATGGGGAGATCTAGCCAAGACCACTGTACGGCTAGAGTTCACTAAAGGACACACATGTGAAAATGGGCACAGGGGAGGACCGAGATTACTGCAGCCATAGAGCACAGGGCTCTGAGAATGTCACTTGCCGTGAGTAACCTGGGGCCAAGAACTATGGATATATGAGCCCGTAAACTCTGGACCCTGTCTGGAGTTAGAAAGACTTTCAGTCGAAGGGTGTCCAGCCGCGCCCCAATAAAGGCCAAGATCTGCACTGGGTCCAAGAGGGACTTGGGAACACTGATGGAGATCCCTAGCTGGTTTGCAAGATGAAGGAAGGAGTCTCTGGCTTGGCAAAGATGACGCTTTGTGGAAGCAGTGGGGAGCCAATCATCTAGGTAAGGCAATATCAGAATTCCCTGAAGCCTCAGGTGAGCCAGTATGACTGCCATCACCTTGGCAAACACTCTGGGGGCTGTGGTGAGACCGAAGGGTAGGGCTCTGAACTGGAAATGATTGGCTCCCAGCTGAAGCGAAGGAATCTCCTGGAGCTTCTGCGAATCTTGATATGGTAGTATATGTCCTGGAGATCTATCGAGCAAATCCAGTCACATTCTTGAAGCTAAGGTAGAATAGACTGCAGGGTGACCATCCGGAATTTCTGTTTGGCGACCGCCAGGTTTAAAGTTTGACAGGTCCAAAATGGGCCTGAGGTCCCCTGTCTTTTTTGGCACTAAAAAGAACCTGGAGCAAACACCTGATCCGGACTGATTGGAGGGACCGGTTCGATGGCTCATCTGTGAAGCAGCTTGGAAGTCTCTAGTGCTGCCGTTTCCCTTTGAGTGGGTAGGACATCTGGGAGGCACTTTGGTTGGACGGGAGGGGCAACAAATGGGATGGTGTAGCCTCTGGATATTATTTGACGCACCCAACGATCTACAGTTATGGACCCCCAAGCCATTGGGTGCAATGATAATCTTCCCCCAACTGCTCCAGAGTAGGACAGTCGGGCAAACCCTTAGGGCTGCTGCGTGGGTGTATCTGAGAAGGGCTCCCTAGACCCAAAGTTCCTCTGACCCCACCTGCCTCTGGGACGGCATCTATCATGTCTCCCTCTGCCTCTAAGGGATGAGATGTCCTAAGAGTACCGGGAAAACTGCGATTTCTGGAACCACATCATCTTCTGCCCCCTGATTCCTAGAAAAGGACCTTTGAGGACTAGAGAAGCGGATTCTGATGGCAGACGGTCTTCCTGTCTTTTTCACTCTGGACAAGGGTGTCACGTACAGTCTTCTCTAAATGAGAAGAACCATCAAAGGTAGCATTCGTGAAAGATGCCTTGAAGGGGTCTGCAAAATGACACAGTTTGAGCCAAGCGTGTCACCTCATAGTCACGCCAGTCCCAGATGCCCTAGTTGCTCCTTTCGTAGCATGGGAAAGGAGGCGCATAGACATGTTAGATACGGACTTCAGAGTCGACATTTTTTGCAGAGAACAGACACCTGTCCTCTGGCGACAAAGACACTGGGCATGATTCAGTTAACTCCGTGACTAGGTCTCGCTGCAGTCATATAACGTGTGCCAAATAGTTCAACGCTCAGATGGAAAATGTCGCTGAAGAATACACTTACTTCTCAAATCGATCTACCGTCCTGGACTCCTTGTCTGGAGGGTGGACTGAGGATCTTTCCTGAGACAGACAGTTCCCTCTTGGTGGCAGCTGCAACCACCACAGCATTCACAGGGGACCCTTTATACCAGGCCTGTCTGTCCGAGGGAGAAGAGAGGATCTTGTCCGGATGTTTAGGTATCAGCTCTATGGTGTCAGGCTCCTTCCATACCCGCGTGGTGATAAGATCCACCAAAGACGTAGATGAGCATGTGCCAAAAGCCTCCAGGAACACGGATTCATCCAAAGGTTTTGGGGCTGAGCAACCTCCCTCTGGTGAAGGATCTCCAGGAGGTCTCCAAAGGAGCCATCCTCGGGAGGTGACCTGGGGGAACTTTCTCCATCTAAATCATTGTCTTCTGTCAAGGACTTGGGGGAGTCCAGGTGCCTCCTTTTACATGTGTGCTTACGAGGACCCTCTTCGGTGGGGCTCTATGAAGAGGGCTCGTGAGCTGAGGGGGGTTCCTCCAGAGGAACCGCCTGGGGCTCCTCTAGCACGGGCTTGTCCCTGGGACAAGCTGAAGGGAGTCGTAACCAAATCCGAGGGAGTCTGGGCAGAATCCAAGGAAATAGGCTGTGGTCTCGATCCTTGGGAGAGAACCCTCTCCACCGTGTCGAATGCTGATGGAGAGCGCACCTCCTGAGCACCCAAGGAGGAAGTGCTCCCCGGGTCCGCCGTGGGGATCGGGGCAGAGGCTAGGGTAGCCAGAGCTCCAAAGGAATATCTCGGGTCCGACAATGTCAGAGCCGAAGACACCTCTGTCCCCTCTGGTTGGATTCCCCGTCCACAGCCCCAAGAGCTACTTTGATCCAAACTGGCTGGATCTGGGGAACTCAAGGTAATCGCCGTAGTCGTGGTTGGAGGAACCATCAGCGTCGAATCCCCAGCTCCGAAGATCCTCGGATCAATAAACCCCAAAAATCGCAGGCCGGATCGGGGAAGGAGAAATAGGGTGAAAGAAGGGCATGGAGGTCCACCTCCGGAGGGAGAGGAGCCTGGCAAGACTCCCACCTGAATTTGGGTCCGAATAAATCTCATCATCCTGTCCATATCCATTTCAGAGAGACTCAGAGTTGCACACGAGGAAGCGACCGACTCAGATCCAGCTGGATGCTCCGAAGATCTGGATGAAGGCCTCAGTTCCAAACGTTCCGTCAGTTCTGGGGAGAATCTAGGGGAGTGGAGCCGAGGAGACCGGTCTCGACATCTTGGAAGGCGGGCTAGGAAAGGACTCCCGATCTGGAAACCATTTACAGGCCCTATCCCCCTTTTTTTCTCCGCCTCTATCCTTTTTCTTTTCTTTTCCTTTGGCATCCCCTTCAATAGGTCTAGTGGGAGGATGAGTTCCAGCCTGGGGGGGAGGGGTAGCTGTGGAAGCTGAGGCAGAGGTAGACTAATCCAGCATGGAAGCAGGGAGAAGGCCTTTAGCCACCAGTTTGGCCTTCCTTTCCTTCAACGCCCTAGGACTGAAACCGGCGCACACACTGCAGTGGACGGATAAGTGGGGAACACCCAGGCAAACAACACACAGTGTGACCATCCGCCTGTGAAAGCTTACGGCCACACTTGAGCGTTTCTTAAATGTAGGTTTGAGCTGCTCAGCCATTCTACACACACACACAGCCACACCTACCAAACTCCAACAGATTAAAACCAAGCACACCTACGGGGAAGGGAGGGCATACACTGAACTACTTCAACTAATTTTTTTTTTTTTTAATCAACGAATGAGTGACTGGGGGAAAATGGACATATATCCAGTTAGACTAGCCTGGTCAACAAATGTAAAATAAAATAAAAAATAAATCTACAGTTTCAATCACCGAATAGGGCTTGTAATTCTCAGGGTCAGTAAAGGGACCACGTTTATGCATGGGCTCCACACTTCGGTTACATAACCTGTGCTGAGACTCAGGTTGATGAGTTGATACGAGAGGATTTTGCTAGGTGGAACTGAATGCTTCTCAACAGATATCCAGGGATATTGTCAGAACCCATGGAAAGTACTATTTTTAATTTTCGAAAGTTCCAGTAAGACTTTGTCTAAACTGATCCTGGGAGAAAGGGTATAGGAGGAAATGGAAGGGACAAAGGGGAGGGGAGGTGGGTGGAGTGAAGTTGGAACAAAAATTGCAAGAATATTAGCCTTGTCTTTTGTAACAGAAAGAAAAGATCATTATGCTCAGTACAGAATTGCTGGTAACTTTCAAGACTCACAATATACCTGATGACGGCCTTATGTTGTCTTCTGAATTAGCTGCCACCTTCAGTTTATAGTCAGCTATGTATTTCGTAACATATTTGAGACACAGATATTCATACTTCATTATTATAAAAGGAGTTCAAGTGATGGCTCACTATGCACATTTATATAACCGTACATACTTTCCTTTGCAGGAGAAAGTTGGGCAAAATACAAGCAAGTTGACTGAATGAGTTACACCTGACTCAATCACTACTTTGGGAACAAGGTTAAAGGTGGGTTTTTCCAAACAGCTATTCTACCTTTGGGGATGAAAAGTAAAGACATCTACACAAAGCCAGAGGCTCAGAAATTGTTCTGGCCGAGGCACTGCCACATAAGAATGAGTTTACAAAGATATACATTTTAAAGTCAACCCTAGAAACTATTTTAATGAAGGCGGCATCAGCTTTTCCAACATAAAATACAAAGGTGAGGGGCATCCATAAAAGGGGTGTCCAATCAGGAATGTACCCCTGAAATATGCCTTATAAATCTTGAATGAAAGAAAACAGCAGCTGTGAAACCCCTGATGGAAATTTTAAATGGCAGAGGGATGAACCTTGACAAAGGAATAGCCTAAGCTTGTGCCAAAGACTAGACAACAATAACTTAAGACAGCAATCACAGGCAATGAAAAGGGATCCAGCCTACTGGAAGTAGCCCAAACATGGAAATGTGTTAATTTACTCTTGCTTCCTTCTTGTAGTAGACCTTTGTGCAGAAGTATGAATATTGATGACACCAGACAAATACATGGCATCCCCACCCATGAATGGTAGTAGTGTAGCCATGTGAATAGCCACAGGGAATGAAATTCAAGATGAGGTTTGCAAACTGAACAAGTCAGCAGGGTTCATAGGTAGGTACTAGGCTATCGGCCCTAGGGCCTATACAAGCCTAGCCAAAAAGGTACCCTGGCTTTCATCACCCAAGAAAATTATTTTCCTGTGCCCCTGTCGAGCAGAGCCACAGCGGTGATCCCTGGGGTGAATTTCCCATTTCCCATCCAGTCAAGATTTTTCTTGAAGAGTGCTGAGGAGCTTTGTTTCATATAGATAGGTAGTTTGTTCCAGAGTATGGGAAGTCTATGGGACAGGAATTTATCTCTCCATCATGTTCTGTTTATTGTGGTGACAAGGTTTAGGTCCCTAGAGCGTGTAGTTCAGAGGGATTGGGATTTGCCCAACAGCATGTCCAAAAGCTCTGGGTTTGACATAGCTTTGTATGTTAGGCAGAGATCGCCTCTGAGTAGGCGATATGCAACTGAGTAAAGCTGGAGTTGAGAAGGTCTGCGTAGGGCATCTGTTTTGAGGCCGGTAATCCTCTTTGTGAGGTATTTCTGCGGCCTTTCCAGTTGTTGTAGATGTCTTGTGAGGTACATACCAAAATGGGTGTTGTACTCTATTAATGGGTCTAATAAGTGACTTGTAGAAGGGAACAATGATCTCTTTTCCTGGATTAGAAACCTGTGATGAGGTGCGCCATGCAGAAGGATTTCCTGACTACTATGATTTTCCTGGAGGAGAAACCTGTGATGAGGTGTGCCACGTAGAATGATTTCCTGACTACAATGATTATCAAAGGAGAGACTACTGCCTACCTGTGTCCCAAGGTCTCATCACACTTTCGGTGTTAAGCAGACTACCACCTATGTGGTAGCTCGTGGGTACAGAGTTTTTTTACCAAAGGGGATAACAATGCACTTTTTGGCATTGAGCTTGAGGCCATATCTTTGACACCAGGCATCTGTCTCAGTGAGGCCCTTTTTTAGGATGTCCACATAGTTAGGAGTTTCAATTATGGCTCCTAGTTTGCAGTCATCATGAACTTCATTAGCCAAAGACCTTCTGTGTTAGCCTGTACTTCAGAAAAGTAGATACCAAACAGGAGAGGAACCAGAACTGAACCCCGTGGAACTCCACTTGTCACAGATCTGAAGTCGGATTTGGAGTCTGCTACTTTCAATGTGGATTCTGTCAGTGAGCCAGTTGGCAACTCGTCTTGTGACATAGGGATTTATACCTAGTTTAGTGAGTTTATCTATAATTCCACAGTGGGGTATGGTGTCAAAAGCCTTAGCGAGATCTAGATAGGCTGTGTGAACCCCCTTACCCTCGTCTACGGCTTTGGTGACTGCTTTAAAGAAGTCAATCAGGTTTAAAAGACATGATCTGCCTTTTACAAACCCGAACTGGGTGGGGTCCAGAGTTTTGGAGATTACCAATGTCTTTGTTTATAAGTTCCATGATGATACGTTCCATGGCCTTGCAGACAAGGCTCGTTAGGCTAATTGGGCGGTAGTTCCTGGGGTCTGTGGTGGCTCCCCCTTTGTGGAGTGGGATAACTTGTCACTGTGCGCCATTCAGTGGGCACAAAGCCAGCGGTGAGACTATGATTGAACATGGTGCTTAGGTGGGGTGTCAGTTCATTCTGTAGTTCATGTAGAACGCAGCCTGGGATGTTGTTGGGTCCCATGTATGCTGTGTTCTTGGCTTTGGAGAGTGTGCTTTTTTCCTGTGCAGCCGTGATTACAGGAACTTTGCATTCTTCTGGTATAGAGATGGGCCCTTTAGGGGGTGGGGGTGGGGTAAAATTAGCACTAAACCCATCTGCCAGGATGTTGGCAATATTAGTTGGTTCTGTATATTTAGTGCCATTGTGCTATAACTCAGAGCAGATATGAGTGTTGCCATTGAGATTCTTGACATAGCTATAGAATGCTTTGTGGTTGTCTTTAGAATCAGTGGCGATTTTTTCATAACTAGCTTTGGTGGATTTTATGAGGGATCTCAGCTTCTTATAGATGCGGACCAGGGAGTTCTTCCAGTCATGGGATTTTACTCTTTTTTGCAACAGTTTCTTTCTTCTGTTGTAGAGTTTATGGCAGGGGACCACCAGATTGGCTTACTTTTTTTGGAGGACAGCATCTTGGTTCCGTTAGGGATAGCATGATCCATGCACTCGTGTAAGTGCTTATAAAGTGCATTTGTGTAGGATTCAGAAGTCGTGCCTCTATTGTCCGTCTGTATGGGTGTTGTGAAGTTTGCCACTTCTGTCTTAAGAAGCGTGAGGATGGCTTTGGAGACATTTTTCATGGTGGTTTCCCTAATTGGGGGGGGGGGGCAGGATGTGGATGTCTAGGCTGATTAGCTTGTGGTCTGATCTGACCAACGAGGAACTGACCTCTGGTGTGGAACACCAGTCGCCCATGTTGGTAATGACCAGGTCTAGGTTACTGCTGCCCCCGGTGGGGGTGTGGACAAGTTGATCCAAGGTGTTGGAATTTATGAATTCCAGAAAACGTTGAGCAAAAGAGTATCAAGAAATGAGGAGTGGGAATCCTGGGGCATGGTGGGGGATCTGTAGCAAGTCATAATTTGGATTGTGGTCTTGCCCAGAGTTAAGTTGCACTTGGATAATCTTGGATGCATTATGCTGAGCAACTAGCCTGGAGGTGTGGATATCCCAGATTATGGACACGCCTCTACCTTTAGTGTTTCGGTCCAGGTTAGGTGGCCGAAAGGTGTGGTATGAATTATAGCCTGGTAATGCAGGGGTGCTCTCTGGAGCCTTGAACCAGGTCTCTGTCACTGCACAGATGTATGTGTTCTCCATTTAAGGAATGCCTCGAGTGAATGCATTGGATTCTGTAACGCTTCAGTTAAGTAGGCTCCTCGAGAAAGATAGGTCAATAAGTGTGGTTCCTACAGGACTAGGAAAATAAATTTGGACTTGCTTCATTGAGCTTTCTAAATAAACTTAGGGAAATTAACAGCATACAGGAGTCCAAGGGAGGATTTCTGGATGGGGAAATTGCTGGACTCTTTCTGCAGTGTGTGTGTGTGTGTGTGTGTGTGTGTGTGTGTGTGTGTGTGTGTGTGTGTGTGTGTGTGTGTGTGTGTGTGTGTGTGTGTGTGTGTGTGTGTGTGTGTCAGAATCAAACAGTACAGGTTTTTGCATTTGGTGTTAATCAAGGATGCAAATAGGACACAGGAAAGCCTCCTCCGGCAATGGCAGAGTTTTTATACAAATGAGGGAACAGCTGTACAGCATTAGCAAGTAGTGAATTAAATAAGTCTGTTTGCAAGGGAGTTGGCTTCTGCAGGAATATAGGTAGCTATCAGAAAGCAAATGGCTTTCAGCTTCTTGGAACAGAAAATATGAGAAAGTCCTGCCCTATTTTTTTTTTTTTTTTTTTTTTACATAGCATACCACAGCCCTATATATCTGCATGTGGGTGGCCTAATGGTTAAGGTGATTGCCTTACAAACACAAGGTGCAGGGTTTGAGTCTCACAAGGGATAATTGGCTAGGCTTAAAATGGCTCGCAAGGGCAGTTAGCTTAGTACTAATCTATGAACCTATGTTATTGGCAACTGCACCTTGTGGAAGGCAGTCTTAGAAAATCTGCCGATTGGGGACGGAAAACTGCCCTCACCTCCAGAACATCAATGTACAGACTGGTCTGCAACTGTGATCGGGCATTACAGACTGTCTGTGCTTGGCAATGGTCCATCTCTATGGGCTAAACTGTCCTTGGTGACAATTACTATGGGTGAGGGAAAGCAGAAAAGGGGTTACTCATAAAACCAGAAATGTGTAACCACCAACACAGATGTACTGTGAAAGCCTTGGAAATCCTTATCTCCCAAAAGGTCTTTGTACTGCAACTATTGCATCCTGAAAAGCAACTACATAATCCTTACATGAAATCTTGCATGACAGACCAGGTAAACAGCAGCTGCTATTAATCCCAAGCTCTTGAGAACAGTGCTCTCAAAACTGTACCGAGCTCAGGAAGCTGAAACATTGTCTGCGACCTTGGAGGAATTCTTCCTAGGA
Organism: Protopterus annectens; assembly: GCF_019279795.1. Lineage (NCBI taxonomy): Eukaryota > Metazoa > Chordata > Ceratodontiformes > Protopteridae > Protopterus > Protopterus annectens. The sequence continues at coordinate 179,404,846 of NC_056748.1, forward strand.
CTAAAGCTGGCTTTGCATGCTTAGATTTCTATCCTACAGCTAATAAATGGGAAGGTCTGCGAAGGCTCCATTTGTCACTCTGCACTGCTCGCTGAAGCACAGACACCCAAGCTGTTTAAAATCGGAGAGGGTTGGAGCAAATCATCTAGACGAGGAAACATCTTTAAACCCTGCAGGTTCTGGTTTGTTGCAACCATAGCAATGTATCTGGTAATCACCCTGGGGTTAAAATGAGACCAAAGGGAACAGTCCAAAACTAATATCAGGTGGCTGTTCTCAGGAAACAAAGGAACCTCCTTGACTCCTCTGCAACATATGTACAAACAGGCATACTGCAGATCCAAAGAGCATACCCAATATCTCCTGCTGACAAGCAAGGAAAAGCAGAGGACACTATCTAGAAATTGTCTTGGGTGAACTATATAGGCTGCTAGTATCTAGATCTAAATATGGCCTGATGTTCTTCTTTGGTACTAAAAAGAACCTGGAGGAATACCTGGATCACCTTTGGTCTAGCAGGTTCTCATGGATGCACCCTTTGGTCTAGTAGGTTCTCATGGATGGTTCCTTTCTTGAAGTTTTAAGACATCTTTCCTGACGGATTGGTACATCAAGTAATGGTAGAAAATGCAGAGAGAGTAGAGAGAGATTTTGTAGCCTTTGGATACAACTGTCTCAATCAAACAGTCTTGCATGATAGCCAGCCACACAGCCAGATGGAGAGATACTGGCCATCCAAGTGCCTCCAGATAGGGGAAAGTTTAGCAAGCTCTCAAAAAACTTGATGTCGCTTTCCTCCAGATAAAGGTCTGATGAGATATTCTTGGCAGAATCAGAGATATCTCTAGATAGCCAGCTCAAGAGCATTTGGGGAAAATCCCGACTACACTGCAAATGACCAGATTTCCATTACTGTCTCAGATGCCTGTCGCAGCTGGCCAGAGAGGATGGGATGGAGCTTCTGCAGATAACGCCCATCCTGGAGAAAGGAAAGCAGACAAGTCATGAAACATGGGTAAGACCTAGCAGGAGCACTAGGTAGTTTTCTAGTGGGAGTTCTGAGCCGGCCAAATACATGCTGCCATCAGTGTAACCTCACTATACAGCCGTGGTGAACTGGCATTCAGAGACATGCTTTCTCCGGAAGCAGCGACCGTGGACTCAGAGGAGACCCCAAAGGAAGGAAGGAAGGGTACATCAAACAACAAGCGGGCCCACTCCCTACTACTTTATCCTCACCCGAGAGCAGACAAGAATTTTTTTAGCAGGAAAGAATGAGAGGCAGAAGTAGGCATACCTGGTTTCTGCTCTACCGGCCAAATTAGTGAAAAGATAAAAACCATCGGGCAAAGTCCTGTGGGGGGAGGGGATTTCCATCTTCGGGTAAATTCCAGAGCTAGAAATTACCACAACTGTGTTACTTCCAAGACCACTGATTTGTCTGCTGCTGTGGCTGTCCATGCCCGTACCACACCTGACATGGCCTTTTCTACTTCCAGATAAAGGTGCACAGTAGAGCTTTCCCCATCTCCCAGCTTCTCCTTAAGCTTGGGAATGAAAAGGATCCATTCCATTGAACAGGGCAGTAATAAAGGTTGTCTTACAAATTCTCAGAAAAAGTGGTACAGTGCAATGAGTTATGATATCAAATGGCAACACCAGTTTCACTGATCTTGCTGCATGCATGAGGCAATAGCTACCTAAAAAAGTCAGCATGGACTTCAGCTCATTGAAAGGCATTGCGTCTACTTTCTTATTCATTTTGCACGCAAAATCACTGTGGAAATGTATATGATAAAGGTAATCCAGTACTCTGATGGAAAAAGTAAAAGTACACTCACTTCCCAAAAAAGTCCAGCACCCTCACCTCCTTGTCAACCGGATGACTCAATAGACTTTGAGATGCAAAAGCTTTCTTAATGGTTGCAACAGTGATGAAAGAGTCAATAGCTAAAGCCTGGACCCAACAGTTTAAACGCTTAGACCGGAAAACCAGGTGTTCTTGAAAAGGGTGCAACATCAGTCTCTCGTCACACCTCCCTGACCATGATAAAAAAACATCCTGTCAGTACAAGAAACCATCCAGAAAGCCAATGAAGGAGGCTCAAAAGCTCTTGCAAAATCATTTCTGGAGACTGGGTGGTCTGTGTGCCATCCTCCTCACTGATGTATCATTTCGAGTACTACCCCAAATCTGAAATCTGAAAACATTAAGGGGGATAAGGAGGAGGGTAAGCAATGTCCTGCATCTCCATTAACCATGAATGGTAATGTTGGACAGGACAACAGCTAACAGTGTAGATAAGACAGTTTACTGACAGACAGCTGAAGTCCCCAATGAACTGATGCAGGATTTCAGGTAAGGTGTTAAGATAGCCATCAGGGACAAAAGGGTGTACTACAGCTAGCTATGAAGTGATAATTAATTTTGTTTACAGTGATACGGACATTAAAAGGTTCAAATTTGGGATCCTATGAAATATGACGTGTGGGGTGGCACCTTTGACAAATAGTAATAGCACCCAAAAATACCAGCAGATCTGGTGACATGATAGGCATACTCATGAACAGAGTGAATGCTTTCATTGCTCTGAAAACATCTCAGTAACCACACAAACAAATGCATTCAAATTGCAAGACTGCTACAAGTTAGGGCATTTTAAAGACATCTAGCATGGAGTAGAATCAACTAAAAAATTAAAATTTTCTACTGTGAAATGACCAGCAAATAGACTCTCCCTAAAGAAAACACTATGGAGGCAGCAAAAGTCATGGCAACAGTACAAACCATCCACTGCAAAGCAAGACGACTTGTTCAACGTTCTTCCAAGCTGATACCTGCTGGACTTCTCCATCAGGTATATATTGGGTAAACACAGCAAACTTTATATGCATCTATTAAACAATTTCTTATACATGTGCCCTATATGTAATTTTGAGTAAATTGCTATTCTACTTGGTAAACTTTTAGCTTGTTCTGACTGAGTCTAATAAAATCAAAATACAGTGCAATTTATTTGATCTGTGCAAATGAAAAGCTAACTAAAAATATTGAAATAAAACTTGCGCCAAGGAAGAAGTTTCCAAATGAGTATTTTGTTTTCAATAAAAAATAAAACAAATACTGGTGTGGAATTTGCTCCATTTGAAAACATATATGTTATGACTGATGAGGTTGTTATCTTGTCTTTTGTTTTTCCTTACTTCACATAACCAAAACAAGTAGTCTGACTTGCATCAACTTGATGCACAATACAATATTCAGAGTAATAATCCTTTAATTACAGCTTTGAAATCTGAAACATCTGGAACTAAGACTACCAATCACTGGAGAGCCTAGGAACTGCTTCTTGGAAATCAGCTTCGGATTAGTGCTTCTGTTATGCTCCTGTGTGAGAGACAGAGGAGTGGGACATTACTTTCTGACCTTCATAGTAATTATCAAGCAGTGGAAGGACTGAACATTGCTTCTTTTAAGCCAGTTAAGGACTAATGCTACTGCTTTGCCCTTGGTGAGAGAGAGCAAAGAGGCAGATTCCTGTTGATCCTGGATTGGTCGGGTATGAACAGGACTTCACAGACTGGTCTGTTGCAGTTTCTGAAAGATCCTTGTCAGGGAAATTGTGCAGCTTGGCTTTTTGCTGCACTCAGCTGCTGTAGGCAGGGTAAAAGGGAAGACTATAGCAAGTGTTTAGGAAGTGAAACACCTAACCTCATAGGCACTACACCCCCTTTGGCCCACCTGGAGCCATGGCTTTGCAATTTAAACTACCTCAGTAGCTAACTTGGTTGAAATAGGCATACTGAGACAATGTAGCAACTAATTCATGTTTACAGACCATCACCTAATACTTAAAATGGCAGAGTGCATGAGAGCTGCAGTTATACAAGGTAATTGCAGGCAAAGATCTCACACAAGTCCAATACACCAAAAATGATATTAGTAACTCTCAGCATCACAATGTTCCCAATACAGACCAAAACACTGACCTTCATAAAATTAACCTACCTAAGCCACAAAGGCATCCTAAATGCAACCTAAGACACAAGCACCTTCAGCCACACTGCAAACTCAACCCAGGCAGCACCTACCATGAAACATGCATCTAACAGACACTGCTTCTCAATTCAAAAGTCCGCAAGGCAAACATTCACGCAATCAGACATCCTAATCATTGGTGACTCCGTAGTGAGACACACTGATGCACCACCCACCAGACCAAGTAAACAGAGAATCACAGTTATCGGTCAGGTGCCAGGATTCAGCATCACGTATGCACTCAAGTCCTTTCACCACAAGTACACGACACAATCATAGCACATGTGGGAGTAAACATCTTGATACACACCTCCCTGGACTATATGAAGGCAGACATGAAGGAGCTCTTCATGTGGCCGAGCCAGGTATGAACCTAGCCTTGAGAAGCCTCTTACCATTATCAAAAATGAAGTTGCAAGATAAATGAGAGATTACAAACTTCAACAACTGGCTTGGATTCTGCTATCATTCAAGTGTGTGTGTGTGTGGGGGGGGGGGGGGTCAATATATAGCCTGGGAGGAAATGTTAAGACAGTCTAAACTGTTTTTCCAGGGATGGCCTGCCTTTAACCCCACCCCCACCCGGGCTTTCATATATTGCCTATTTAGGCAGTATTACACTTCAAAAGCTTCCAACTTAAACAAGAATATGAACAAAGGTACTGCCCAACTTAAAACAGAATTTGAACAACAAAGGTACTGCTGCTCAACACTAGGAGCCTCACCAAAACATTCCACTCCCTAGAGGCACTACTTAAAGTGCATCAATATATATGCATTATCACAGACAGATTCTTCAAGATCATTCAAAGCACCCCATCAGTACAGGGTTTCAGCAACTATTGCTCATTCAGACAGACCCACCACACTACATAAAAGCACTAAGGCGACTCAGACCCACGACTCAGGTTAAAGGAGCTACAAAAAATCATGGTAATGCAGGGCTATACTTCTAAAGAACTTCACAGATCAATAACCTAGTAAGCATCAATAAACTTATTACCTTCTAATATTCCTGTACTGACCTAACTGATGTCATAATTCTTTTTTTAAAATCAAACTCAATAGCTCCAACAGCCAACATTCAGCTGGTAGTTCTTTCAACTTTGATACAAATAATTTGCTATTCACTGGGCAATATACAAATTAGATGAAAACAGTGTCAGTAACAGCCTTTGGGTTAGCTCTTAAGTGGCCTGACAGAGAAAATATTAACGAACAATGGCTTAAAAACGCCCCAATTTTAACAATGCCAAGATACCAGAAAGCAACGGTACAGTGTGCTGTTGGTTACTGCCTACCCTGCAAGAGAATGACATCAGAAACATTTCCTTGTAAAATAATCTTAATCTTCCAGCCTTTGAGCTTCTGTTATGGTCCCACCTTTTTAAGCTACATTTCAGAACAATCATTTCAAAGCTGTACCTGTAGTTCTTTGGGCAAAATGGTATTTTTCCGAATGGCATTGGTTCGCAATCTCTCACTGGCATATTCAAATGCCATTTGTCGTCTCTTCACATCTCGCACCATCCTCCAGTCCACATAATAAGTCCGTATGTGCTGTATACCTTCTGATGGCAATCGAAACATGAGCTGTGGTGGGAATAAGAAAAAGTGGTTAAACCTCCCTTAGTGGAGGAATGGGGAAAAAACACCAGCTCTTTGCTTCAATACTAACTATATGCGAATACAGAAGTTAACAAAATGTCCACTGTACACACAACAATTTTTCTGCACATAATAGTTTTTGGGCAACACAAGCCTTTCAAAACACTCACCAAACTACTACCCACCTGACTCCCCTACAGCACTTGCTCAACTAAAATACATCTGTCATAACATACTGTGCATCTCACTGTCTCACTGCACTTGTATGCCATTCCTGCTGGCTTAGTGTTGCACTACTTTCAATGTTTACTGCTTTTCTGGGACTCACTCTCATGACAGCTGATGCATTTCAATGTCAGCAGATCCACCCTTCTTGTACATGGCCTTTTAGATGTCGTTATGAACAGATCTCTTTTGTCATGACAGCAATCAGTGCTAACAGTCCATGTACCAGAGATTTAGCTAGGCGGGTTGTCATGGAATTTGCCAAAGGTAGGCACTTTTCCACTTACAGGTAACCCATTCAGCATTTGCAAAATGCACTGCTCATTTTCTTCTAGATTTAGGGCCTTCAACATAATGTGTGTTATTTGCACCACAAAGGAAATGTCTACTAGCAGACCACTATACAATTCACAATACACTGGGGATTGTCCACAGCAATACTTGTCCCACACAAATAAAATGTTACAATAAGAGACCTATTTACTACCAATTAATTTGTACTAGCATGAAATTAATATAAGATTGCTCTAATCTACCCTTACCAAGCTGACATACAGGATTCTGTCGATACAACATCAGATGTGGCTAAGGATATAGCTGCATACCAAGACTTAGTCAAGGCTCTCAATATAGTGTAACAATGTTAAAAAAATCATGACATACAAAATAATTTTACAATTCAGAGGACTGAAAAGTGGCTAGATCACAAAGGGCAATCTTGTAGGAACGTCAATCAGACTGGACTTCAATTAAATCAGGTGTACCTCATGAGTTAGTGTTTTTGCCACAAATCAGATTGCAAATGTCAGATAAACATGTACATAGCCAATATCTAAACTGGAGTTGCAGTAATGAATCACACTATTACTTTCCTTTTAAACAAACATCTTTACTAAATGATCACACATGGCATAGGGAATTGCAGATTTAAATAAATGAAGACAAACGACCCTGACAAAATTCAACAAACATACATTACAAATCACACTGACATAAGTGTAGTTGCAAACGTAACTTACAATCTATCCATTTGTCATCAGTCAAACATTACATAGCTCATTCACATCCTACCTTCTTGTAAACCTCATTCCTCCTCTGCATGCATCGTTCTCAATTCCTATTTTTTTCCTATGTAAATTTGCTCCTACCCCTTTCTAAAGATACCATTTTCCAGTTGTTTTCTCTCTGTTACTATTGCCACTACTTCTATTAAAGTTGGTTTAGATTTTGATTTCCATTTTCTATTAATTGCTTTTTTTGGTAGTCAACATAATTAGACTCAGCAAGGCCCGTCACTCATCTGGTCAAGATAAAACAAACATTTGTGGGTTCAGTTCAAGCAGCTTTATTATACACAAACATCAGAAATGAGGCTTTGTAACAAACTTAAATAAACTTATAAACAGACTACCACACTCATACACATTAACACTCTGGCTGTTCTCTCAAAAATGGCACTGCTGCCTGCACATGCGCTGTATTTATATCCACATGCTTACATCTGGAAATGCTTCTTAAAGGTACATACATATGCTCTGATCTACATAGTCCCTCTGAGTCCATTAGTCCATATATGAAATGACAGTATTCAATGACATGAAATTTACAGAAATCATGTTTTGATATGCAGTTATATAGAACTAGTTATCTGAAATGCAATTATACAAAATTAGACAAACAAAACAATGTCCTAGTTACTGTGCATTTTACACAAAGGTCTGGAAATGCAACCTGATTGTGTAGCAAAAGTCAGAATTGGATCTAGCAATGGGGACAGTCTTCAAGAATTCTTCAACTTTGGGGACATCAACGGGAATGGATACTGCGACGTTCTTCGGTACAAACACTGTCTGGGATGCTCTGAGATCTAGAGTCTGTATAACAGGTACGAAGCTGCAATATAGTTTCTGATGCAGAAAGATGATGTCTGCGGATTCTCCTGTACTCTATACCCTAAGATTCCACTAAACAGGATCTCTGCTCGGTACATATACCTCTCACTTGACCAATTTGATCAAAGCCTTTGCTGTTTGCATCCTCACTGCCTCTCCTCATTTTAACTCATTAACCCAGACTACCTTCTCATGGCACCTCTGTGCTCAACACCAAGCACACTGTGAGACCGTAGTAAATACATGCTGTTATATCAGAGTGCCTTCTCCCAGCACAAGTAACTCTGCAGGCATATTTTAGCTCCAATGTTGAAAATTAAGTTGAAAAAGTAACTGAACTTTGTCAGTTACCTTGTCAATTTAAGTTTGTGTGGAGTAGCATGGTCTTCATATTTGACTTGTTAGAAAACTGGCTTGCAATGCACCCTGTATTTGCATCTCAACAGCAAGCCAATGTTAACCGTGTGATGGTTCATCTACAAATACTATTTTATGCACTTTTACCATGCTGTCTGCTTTCCTTTGTCCGGACGCAAAACTAGTTACAAAGAAATGCAAGTTTCAGCAATAAATACAGTGGAGACGCGCAGTAAAGTCTCAGCAACATTCTGACAAATAAACTGAAACTGCCACCCTTTTCACAGCCACTAGTACTACAGAATAATATACAACATAGCTTGTCTGAACATCCGTCATTACAGAAATGGCAACGTTTTATTTACTCAAAGTAAGTTCCTTAAAGATTTTTGGCTGCCTACCTTTCCTTTAATAGCAGCTCACAAAACACTTTCTTTGCTCTATCATCCCCAGTCCAATGGAACGCACTTTTGATTCGTACATTCAGAAGATGAAAAACTACACAGCATCATTGCTAAGACATTCACATTCTTTATCCTTTAAGATTTTTAAGAACAATAACTGGTACACAAGTAGGCAAATCCATCACTATCCTAGAATCCCAACATTCAGCCTAGAAGTACATAAACGTAGCAGCCCGATCACCTAATCTCTTTATCAGACTATGCCCCGACCAATAGCACCTACTCAATCACTGCCTCCTTCCTGTTTGTGTATGACTGTACACACACTGGCTATGTGAAATAAAGTTTACGTGACTAAGGCAAATAAAGGGATTCCAAAAGAAGCAGGACTGCGGGGCAGTAATCCTTCGGATTAAAAGAAGTTTGAAGCCGCTTGTTCATCTGCCTCCTTCTGACAGAGGAGGTGATGAGGATGGTATCACGTATAGGCAGTGGAAGCAGCAGGAGCGAACTGAGCAACAGTGTGCTGTAAGCCCCCTCCCTTCAGCTACAACCGTGGCTGAAAACACTGACTTGGAAAATCATTGCATCAACAGCTTCAAGAACAAGGGCTGGGATGTTGAGGTAATAAGGCTAGGATTAAATAGGAAAGTGATATCTAACCTTACTAACTCGCTGGTTGCTGGCCTGGTATTAACATTTCTGCAGAACGTAACTCTAACTTCAGCTTTTTCCTGCATACACTAAACTTCAGATTTCTATTGCGCGCACACACCAAAATGCAGCTTAATTCTTCTTGCAGAATGTAACTTCCGATGACTGTAACAACTTCCTCATGAGTAAACAGTGCTGCTGCCGTTTCTCTCTCACACGACAAAAAGACATGGTATTACCGTTTCTGCAAAATGCAAGTCTCACAGCTTAGCTTCCTCACCAGTACTGCTGCCATTTCTCTCATACACACAACACACCCATACCAGACTGCATTATCTTAAAACCTATAGTCTTCAATGGTCTGTAGTAATTATAGTTAGATCTGTGAAGATTTTTGGCTGCCGATCATTGCATTAAAAGCTATAGTCTCACTGGTCTGTAGTAATTATAGTTAATTCCGTGAAGATACTTAGTTGCCTATCAATGAAAGCTATAGTCTCACTGGTCTGCGGTAATTATGTAGGTACTACTACCTGCTATACCTATACTCCTTTCTTCAGAGTTTGTAGCACACTGGCACAACACATAACCCATGAATGTGCGTGTCTAAAGCTATACGGAGACATTAAAAAATGGGAAATTGATTTTTTTTTAAATTTAATAAAGTATTTCACCGATCACAGAGTTCATAGGTTATTATTCATTCTTATAAGTTCATAGCCAATTCCTAGGCTATCCAGTTTAGGTTACTAGCTATCGGTGTTCCTAGGTCCCCTCACCATTAGGTCTACTTTTAGGAGTCCACTATCAGTATTGTAATTTGCAGGGATATGAGATTTATTGAAAGGTATGATTACGCATTTTTTAGCATTTTGCTCAAACCGTGGTTTTGGCACCAGTCATTTCTAATTTTTAGGGCCTGCTTATAGGATGTCAACATCATTTGGGAATTCAGTGATTGCTCCCAGCTTACAGTTGTCGGCTAACTTGGTGAGCCTGAGTCCCCCAACACTGGTATATACTTTTCTGAAGTGAAGGCCAAACAGGTGGAGGTCCCAATACTTAGCCCTGTGGGACATCGCTAGTAAAAGGTACCTTATTGGAGGTGGATTCACCTATCCAGACAATGTTTGTCCTGTGAGTGAGCCAGTTTATTATCCATCTGATGATATAAGGGCTTATGCCTATCTCCGTAAGTTTAACTATGATCCCAGAATGGGAGACTGTATCAAAAGCTTTTGCAAGATGTATACAAGTAGTATGTACTGTTACACCCTCGTCCATAGGCCTGGTGACTTTCTCGAAGAAGTCCACCAGTTTGTTCACCGGCACAATGGTGGCATGGCGCCATGACCTGTTCTCTGAGCTGGTCTACTATTTACTA
>NC_056748.1:179420181-179427681 GCF_019279795.1 Protopterus annectens
CATAATCCCCTTCCAACCCTGACTGACCTCAGATCTAGTTTGCCGCGGTTTACTTTAGCAGCTTGATCCCGAGTTCCAGGCGTTTCATTCACTTTTGTGAGGAAAATTTAACTTTTCTGACCCTTTTCTTAAACGTTTGGTGTGTGTGTGTGTGTGTGTGTGTGTGTGTGTGTGTGTGTGTGTGTGTGTGTGTGTGTGTGTGTGTGTGTGTGTGTGTGTGTGTGTGTGTGTTCAGGTCCCTTTTCTATTAAAGACTCTCTTAGTTTATTTTATTTTGTTTTATTTTTAACCTCATCTTCCTTCTTGGTTCTATCATGATTGTGTGTGTGTGTTTGGGGCCTAGTGTGTGTGGTTTTACCTTTTTAGTTCATATGTCTGAGGCCCCAAACCCGATGTTTTCTAAGTGCACCGAGTGTGGCCATAAGCTGTCCCCAGCGGATGGCCACACTCTGTGTGTTGTGCCTTTGGGTTGAGCACTTGTCCTCTGGTTGTACCATTTGTGCGGCGTTCAACCCCAGGGCACTTAAGGACCGGAGGTCTAAGCTGCCCCCCCGGACTTTACTTCTACCTCCGGTCCTCCCGTGTTTCCTGCTGTGGCGGCTGCCACTCCTGCTTCCCTACCCCTGGCCAGGACTCAACCTCCCGCCTTAGGCCCGGAGGAGAGGGAGGCTAGGAAAGAAAATAGGAGGGAGAAACACCACAAGCGGTGGGCCAAGGCTTCCGCTTCGGCCCCCCCGGCTAAGCGGTCTTCTCCCTCCCAGGACTTCTGGGTCTCCTTTTTCTCGGATCCGGTCTCCCTGCTTTTCAGCGGGTCTTGAGGGGGAGGAGACCCGATCTCCTTCAAGGTCATCGAGGCGACACTCCCGCCCCGGTGGCCTCGTCGAGATCTACCCGAAGTCTCACAGATGCACATTTGGAACAGATGATGAGAAGATTCCTCCAGGCCCAACTGCATATGGGAGTGCTCCTGCCCCCCCCCTTCCGCGGGGGAGCTTGACCCCCCCCCCTTCTTTGACCCGATAGCTCCTTCTCCGTCCCGTTTCCCAGGTTTGGAGTTTTTGGAGCTGGGCAGCCTTGGAGCCGGGGTTGTGTCGGCGCCGATAGTCTCGGGTACTTTGGCACCGACACTTCCCTCGAGTCTGTCTGATCCATTTTCTTCTGATCCGAGCTCTCTGAGGCGAGGGCTGAGCTTTGGATCCGGGAGTATCTGTATGTCTTTGCCTCCGTCCAGGTCGGAGCATGCTGGTCCGTCGGATCCGATCCCTTCGTCGCTGGCTCCGATCCGTCCATTGGATCCGAGCGAGGGTCTTTCGGATCCCAGAGAGAGCAGCTCTCCCTCGGCATTCGACGTGGTGGAGAGGGCCCTGTCGAGAGATTCCAGGCCCCTCCTTGCTGCGACTCCACCCTTCACTCCTTCTCTGTTGGGTCCGACTTCCATCACCCGGCCCCAGGGACAGCCTGCTTTGACATCCCAGGTAGTTCTATTGGAACAAGACGTGGCTGGTGAGACTACCTCTGACAGCCCCCCCCATGGAGGTTCCTCACAAGCGAAGGGGAAATAGGAGGCACCTGGACTCCCCAGAGTCCTTGACTGAGGACACGGATTTGGAGGAAGGGGAAGGCTCCCCAAGATCACCCCCGAAGATGTCTCATTTGGTGACATCATGGAGATGCTTAGAATAAGGGGGGGGGTGGTCTGCCCCAAAGGCTACCTCTGACTAATCCGTGTTCCTGGAGGTGTTTGAAGCAGGCCCGTCTACTTCTTGGGTGTCCCCTCTGGTAGACTTAATTACTACCAGAGCATGGAAGGAGCCGGACACTGTGTGGAGCCAGTCCCCAAGTGCCCAACACGATTCTTAGCCCACCCTCTGACAAGTCCCACTGGAGTAAGGGTCCCGCTGTAGATGCCATGTTGGTGGTGGCGGCCACCAAGAGGGAACTTGCTCAGGAGAGTCCCTCGTGTTCATCCCCCGAGCAAGGTGTCTCAGTCGATGGACCGCCTAGGGAAGTGGGTGTTTAGTTCGGCTACCTTCTCTGTGAGGTTGCTGAACTACATGGCACATGTGCTTCGACTGCAGTGGGACCTTATCAATGAGTACGCTGCGTCGCCCCCCGAGTCCATGTTGGCGGAGGACGAACAATTGCACTCCACCCAGATGGCCACTCTACGATCCATATCTAACACCTCTATGCGGCTACTGTCTCATGCCAAGGAAGGAGCTGCTAGAGCCAGCGGAGCGGGCCTCGTCATGAGACGTCAGGCCTGGCTCCGGCACTGTGATTTTGCGGAACCCTTTAAGGTGTCTTTCGCTAATGCCCCTTTTGATGGTTCTGCCCTCTTCGGCAAAGCTGTGCGAGACACCTTGGTCCAGAGCGAAAAGGACGGGAAGACTTCTGCCATCGGTGTCCACTTCTCTGCTCCCCAGAGGTCCTTCTCGAAGAACCAAAAGGGACAGAGGATGATGCGTTTCCGGAAGTCGCAGCAGTCCCGTCCCACTCCGGACTCCCAGCCCTTCCGTAGCAGAGGAGGGCAGGGTGGACGCCACCCTAAAGACAGAGGGGGCCCGCAGAACTTTGGATCCAGAGAACCCTTCTTGTACCAACCCACGCAACACCCCTGAGGGATTGCCCGACTGCTCCACTCTGGAGGCAGTCGGGGGGGGGGGGGCGTTTCTCGAAGCACACAGCAGCTTGGGAGTCCATCACGACAGATGGCTGGGTGCTTCGCATCATATCCAGAGGATATCAGATTCCCTTTTCTTGTTACCCTTGCAGCCCCAGATACCTCCCCGATGCCCCACCCAATCAGAGGGAGGCCGCAGCAATGGAAATCCAACATTTGCTGGAAAAAAGACCATCCAACATATCCCCCCCCCAGACCAGTGCGGGTCTGGGTTTTACTCCAGGTTCTTCTTGGTGCCAAAAATGATGGGGGACTTGAGACCAATCCTCTACCTCTCTTCCCTGAATCTGTCAGTAACCAAAGAGAAGTTCCGCATGGTCACTCTTCAATCCATTCTCCCCCTTTTGTGGGAGAACGATTGGATGTGCTCTATATTCTTCAAGGATGCGTACCACCAAATTCTGATGGACAGGCAATCCAGGAGGTTCCTCCGCTTCCGGCTAGAAGCCGGTCATTTCCAATTCAGGGTCCTCCCCTTTGGTCTCACCACAGCCCCCAGGGTGTTCACCAAAGTGTTAGCAGTGAATAGCGGCCCACCTGAGGCTCCAGGGAATTCAGGTCTTCCCGTACCTGGACGACTGGCTCCTGACCGCCCCGACAAGGCATCTACTCTGCGCAGCCAGAAACTACTTTCTTCATCTAGTTCCCCGGCTGGGGATCACTATCAACATAGAGAAGTAGTCTCTTATTCCGACTCGGACCATAGACTTCATAGGGGCCAGATTAGACTCAAACTCCTTGCTTTCTTGACCACAGACCGGCTACTAACCCTGAGGCTACACGTGCAGGCCATTCTACAATCTCCGGCTCCTCCGGCGGAATTGGTCCTGAGGGCTCTTGGCTCAATGGCGGCAGCAATCAACCTATTGCCAATGGCACGTTTGAAATTGAGGGTCTTACAATGGGCCCTTCAGGTCCAGTGTTCCTTTCTTCAGTATCCTCTGAGCCATCCCGTTCCCCTCAGCAGGGCTTGCAAGAGGGTCTTCCTATGGTGGTTCCAATCTCCGGACCTCCAGCAAGGACACCCCTTTTCTATGACCCCTCCACTAGCAATGGTGACCACGGACGCCTCCCGCCTCGGGTGGGGGGGCATTGTTTGGGCAGGACAGTCCAAGGCACGTGGGACCTCACGGAGACCTCACTGCTTATCAACGTCCTAGAGATGAGGGCAGTGCTGTTAGCGTTGCAAGCACTTCAGGACCTTCTTCCTGTAGGAACGATTGCGATTCAGAAGGACCTTCTTCCAGGACCTTCTTCCTTTAGGAACGATTGCGATTCAGACAGACAGTGAGTGTGTCTGTTGTCTGGTACATCAACAAACAGGGGGGATCCAGGTCTTACCCACTCTGTCGAGAGGCCATGAGGGTGTGGGAATGGGCGATCTCCTCCAACCGCTTTCTCATAGCAACGCACATTCCGGGACGGTCCAACATCCTAGCGGACAAACTAAGTCGCACCATCCTGTTACCATACAAGTGGTCTCTGAATCCTGAGCTAGCTAATCGGATTTTCGCCAAATGGGGTCAACCCTGTTGCGATCTCTTTGCCTCTCCCTCGAACACAAAATGTTACGACTATTTCGCTCTCATTTCCCCCTCTGGGGAACCCCCGAGAGATGCTCTGGTGCATGCTTGGCCTCCCGGTCTTCTTTATGCTTACCCTCCTCTTCCTCTGATGCTGAAGTTTCTTCAGAAAGCAGCCAGTTAGGGAGCGGGATTATCCTCCTTGCCCCATTTTGGCCTCGTGAAACCTGGTTCCCTTACCTTTGGTCTCATCTGGTGAATCCTCCTTGGATTCTGGATCCCCGTCCGGATCTAATATCTCACCCCCTAGATCTCAGAGTCCCGAACCTGGACAACCTCAAGCTCACAGCTTGGCTGCTCCAGTTCCACTCGAAGCTAGGACTCTCGGTATCTCTTCCCCAGTTAAAACTATTCTAGTAGCAGCGCAAAAGCCTTCTACTAGAAAGATCTATAGTAGCAAAAGGAAATGTTTCTCCATTTGGGCGGAATGCCAGAATTTGAATCCTTTCACAGCTCCTTTGCCCGCTGTATTAGACTTTCTGTCAGGACTTTTTCATCAGGGGGCTAGCTCCTCCACAGTCATGGTCCAGCTAGCAGCTATCTCTCATTATCATGTGGGAAATTAACTGGGCCTGTTGATCACCATGAAATTGTGTACAACCTTTTTGAAGGGCACCTTTCTGCTGAGACCTCCAGTGAAGGATGTAGTCCCTCCTTGGGATTTATCGCTGGTGCTTCAGGCCTTGACAACTCCCCCGTTTGAGCTCGATCTTCAGTAGATCTTAAATTCTTGTCATGGAAAACGGCCTTTCTTGTCACTATCACCTCGGCTTGAAGGGTCTCTGAACTACAGGCCGTCTGTGTAAAACCCCCATACTTGACCTTTCACAAGGATAGAGTTTACCTCAGGACCAATCCCTCTTTTCTTCCCAAGGTTGCTTCTGAGTCAAATATTAACTAGTCCATTAACCTGCCGGTCTTTTTTCCTAATTACCATAACAAAGGGGAATACAAATTACACTTTTTGGATGTGCATAGACAGCTTCACTTCTACATCCACAGGACATCTGGTCATAGGATATCCGACCAGTTGTTCATCTCCTTTGCCAAATTTAACTTGGGTAAATCTATGTCTAAAGTTACACTGTCTAGATGGATTTCGCAGTGTATCTTTTTAGCATATGAAAGTTTGGGCAGGCCCGCACCTCAGGGAGTCCATGCCCACTCTACTCTATCTATGTCTACCTCTGCGGCTTTTAGAGCTAGAGTCTCTTTGGATGATATTTGCTCGGCAGCCACTTGGGCCTCATACCTTTATCAATCACTATAAATTGGACATGATCTCCAGAGGGAGAGCATCCTTTGGCTCTGCAGTGCTCTGGGACATCCTTCCATGAAGGCCGCCCAAGGTTCAGGTAGCTGGGGACTCTGTCCCATAGGTTGCTGCACAAATGAAGTTAACTACTTCTGATTAAGAAGGTATGTATTCACCATAACGTTCCATCTGAGTAGGTAAACTTCATTTGTCAGCAACCGTCCCTCCTTCCTGCCCCCTCACTTGCGAATGTATTCATACTCAGGTCCATGGGTTTTACCCACTTTATCTTGAATAATAATTTTATAGCAGTTTCTGCTGTTGGGCAAACTTGACCTGAGGTCAGTCAGGGTTGGCAGGGGATTATGGGTAGGGGGAGGAGCTTGGAGCTCGGCTCTAAAGCTGTTGAAAACTGCCGGCTCGGATCAGATTCCCATAGGTTGCTGACAAATTAAGTTTACCTACTCAGAAGGAACGTTATGGTGAGTACATAACTTCTTATTACTGCTGATAGCAAGCTAAAATATAAATTGGTTAGAGTTATGGTGGGACACACTATTAATCGGGGTGTATTGCTTTGCGGTGGCTACTGAAATATATCGATAATTAATGGAAATAATATGCTATTGTTGGTCTTAATGTACCAAACTATATCAGTTTGCTAAAGTATGACCCAAGCTAAAAGGAAAAGATGTATGCGATAAACGTAGAAAAGTTCCTTGAAGTAAAGAATCAATAGTGTTCATGTAACAAAAAAGGGAACCTATGCCAAGTGTTACTGATAATATTTCTCGCCTGTGGCAAAGTAGCAGAATAAGCCAATCAGTGAAATACAAAAGGTAAAAATAACCAATCTGCGACGTGTTATGCTTAATATTGAAGGGGAGGGAAAAAAAATTATAAAGTAGATCTTTGTTGGTAAAGTTAGCCTGTTACTATAAGTGTGCGCTTATTACATTGTGGTTCATAAAGCAATCTGTAACTATATGGAGCAAAATATATAACCAAATACAGCTTTGAAAGATGAAATTCAGGTTTTGCATAACCAGATTGAAGGTGTTGTTCTAAGTTGCCCATCTTAAAGCACATTTTATATTTAGAGATTCACTGAGTCCAGGATGTGTGTCGGAGTTCAACAGCAACTGCCATCGCAGTTCTTTAAACTCCAGTAAAATCTCACAATCACCAAAAAACTGGCTAACTTGTTCGAGTACTAGGAATTTAAAGCCATTGAAGTTCGTGCAGGTCACGCTATGTTTCCCGAGCGTGTTTCTGTCATCTTGTCTGATGGCTGATAAATGTTCTTTCACTCTATCAGATAGTTTTCTGATAGTTTTACCCACATAAAATGCTGAGCATGAGTTGCAAGTTGCAGCATATACAAGGAACATAGAGTGACAGTCGAAATGGTTATGGAACTTGATAGTTAAATCACAATGTATGAAGGTAAAGCTGTTGCCCGTCCAAATGTGTTGACAAATCACGCAATGATTACAGGCAAACATTCCTTTGGGTCCAGGATTTGTTTCTTGTTGATAAAAAAATGGTTCGTCTTTTTCAAAGGACATTTTGAGCGTAGTGGTGCGCTTATACAAGAAGGTGGGATTCAGTCCTAGGACTTTCCTTAGATCAGTGTTAGCTCTAATACTATTCCAGTTGTTCTGCAAAATATTACTGATAGTTTGTGTGTCTCTGCTGATAGGAAGTGGGTAACTGCAGTTTCTATCTGTGGAATTGTTGCCGTTGTCATTGCGTTTCTGGATAAAGCCATGTAGCAGGATCGGCTTATGTTGTGTGTCTTTTTTCAGCCACTTCTAGAAAAACTTCCCAAATTAGTTTTTCTGGGTAATGTCTTTTCTCAAACATGTAGGACAAGAACTTGCATTCTTGCAAGAAGGTGCGGTCGTCAGAAATTATACTTGACAGTCTTATAAATTGTCCTTTTAGCACATTTCGCTTCATGAATGAAGGATGCTGGC
>NC_056748.1:179435181-179478310 GCF_019279795.1 Protopterus annectens
CCGTCTTCTCCTGCAGCCTTCACTTTATCGGCACCGAGGGGCTCCTCTGTTCAAACTATTACTACTACTACTATTACTGTATCGGCACCTTTCTGCTCAGTTGGCGCAGACCTTGACCATGTTGGCTCCGAAATTTTGCTTGGAACCGACGCCTCAGTTGTTTGCTCCAATTTTGTTGGTTCCAGCTTCGGTACCGACAACCACTTCAGCACCAACCCTTGTGTCAGTGCAGACCGTGACCTCGGCACCAATGAGTTCCTCGGTGCAGACACCCGTAGTCCAGTCTGTCTCGGCACCGTTTTTCTCAGTGCAGACTGGTGAGGTAGTCACTGAGTTTCTCTTCTGTGGACAGGCCTGTTTCTCCCTCTGTCTCCGTGAGGTCCACTAGAAGCCTTTCCGAACACGATGTGTTGGGTCTTGTTGATAAAGTGCTTTTTGGCCAGTTGTATGCCACCCCCTCAGGTTCTGTCCTTCCTTGGGAGGTGATCACCTATTTCCAAAGACCCCCCTTTTTCTTCTCCTCCTTCATTGCCTTTGAAGTCCATTGATATAGCACAGTCTTCCCCCTCTGCGGTTCCCTTTATGGATCTCACTAAGGAACCGCAGTTGCCTTTGTGGCAGGAAAGTTTTGCTACGACCCAGGATGACAGTTGTGACATGTGTAATTTGCTGCTCCACAGCCATCTGAGGATTGAGTCTGCAGGCTGAGCCACTTAGGGGAGGGGTGACCCCTGTCCTGGACACTCACTCCTCTTCAGGTGGACCAGCCTTTCAACTGATGGAGAATGCTTTCGCTTCTGCTGGCGATACTGGAAGGTCTTTCCCCCCGCCCTCCTCTGGTACACTGGTGTCATAAGTTTCACCTAGTGGACACTGGGTGCAAGGGCCTCAGGACATATTCCCACAGGAATCCCCTTTTCCACTGTCTTCCACAGCTTCTCCTTCTGAGGAAGTCCACCGGACAAGTTTGTGTAGGAGGAAGCACATGGACTCCACAGAGTCCCTCACTGAAGACACAGACTTTGAGGGGGAAGGATCCCCTCGGTCACCCTTTGAGGTATCCTTCGGTGATATCCTCAAAATCCTTAGAGAGGTGACTGGCAACCCCCTATTCCGACCTCTGAGGAGTCTGTGTTCCTGCAGGCTTTTCGCACCCAGCCCCCTACCTCCTGGGTTACTCCACCTGCTGATTAACTTGTCCGGCTCATCGTGCAGAGTGAGTGGAAGGCTTCTGACACAGTCGAGGCTATTCCCCGTAGGCCATATAAGATTTTGTCCCCTCCTGCTCCGGATCCTCATTGGTCAAAAGGTCTTCCTGTGGATGCTCTGGTTGTGGCAGCTACAACAAAAAAGGATCTGGCAGAAGAAAACCAGACTGCCCATCCACCTAACAGAGTCCCAGGTCCTGGACAGGATAGGGAAGTGCACCTTTGCATCAGCGTCCTTTACTATCAGATCCCAATTATATGGTACACTTTACCAGGCTTCAAAGGGATCTGATTTCCGAGCTCTCTGAAACCTTGGCTGGTGCCTTGTCTGATGAGGTCCGTGACCAAGTGGCCTCTCAGCTGGCCACCATTGAGTCGGTATCTAACTCCTCTATGCGACTGATATCTCTCACATCAGAAGGGGTAGCTAGAGTGGTGGGTTCAGCTGCGGTCTTGAGACGAGATGCCTGGATGCGCTTGTGCAATTTTGCAGAACCCTTTAAGGCTTCCTTTTTTTAATGCTCCCATTGAGGCCTCTTCATTGTTTGGACCCAAAGTTAAAAGCACACTGGCCAGATGTGAACAGGCCGGTAAGACCCTTTCTGCTGTGGGTGTCAGTTATTCTTCCCCTCAACGTGCTTTCTCCCAAAACCAAAAGAGTGGGAAGATATGGTTCAGGAACTCGCAGGGTCCTTTCCATGACGCACAGACAGAGTTCTCCCCTAGAGGCAGAGGGGGAAACTCGCAGGGAAGACACTCCTTTCGGGGCAGAGGGGGTCTGCATAACCAGGGTTCCAGGGACTCTTTCCCTGGCCAATCATACCATCGCTCCTGAAGAGCGGCCCAACTCCTTTCCTCTGGAGGTGGTTGGGGGTCGTTTCTCCTTGTACCCTTCTGCCTTGGCTAACCATCATCACCGATTCTTAGGTACAAAGAATTATAACCAGAGGTTATCATTTCCCCTCCGATATTGGTCCTGTCCCTTCAAAAAACCTTCCCGACATTCCACCCAGTCATAGGGAAGAAGCAGCACTAGAGATAGAAAAGCTGCTAAGAAAGAGAGTCATCCAAATAGTCCCTCCAGACAAGATAGGATCCAGATTCTACTCAAGACTATTTTTGGTGCCAAAGAAAACCGGGGACTGGAGACCAATTTTGGATCTCAGTGCATTGAACAAGTTTGTGAGAGTACAAAAATTCCGGATGGTCACAATACAGTCTATCCTCCCGCTTTTGGAAAAAGACGATTGGATGTGCTCAATAGATCTTCAAGATGCGTACTACCACATAAAAGTGGACAGGCCATTTCTGCGCCTCCGTGCGGGAGCCAATCACTACCAGTTCAGAGTATGGCCCTTCGGGCTCTCTTCAGCCCCCGGAGTGTTCATTAAGTGCATGGCAGTCGTCACAGCTCACTTGCGACTTCAAGGATTCCAGGTGTTTCCATACCTAGACGACTGGCTCATTTCCTCCCCCCACTAGACATCTACTGGAAGAAGCCCTGGCATACTCTCTCCTCGCTGCACAAAGGCTAGCCATAAACATAAACTGGCAAAAATCCAATCTCACCCCATCTCAGTAGACAGAATTTATAGGTGTTATCTTGGATACAAAGAACTGCAGAGCTGCCATTCCAGAGCACAGAATTTTAAGGTTAAAGCAACAATTGATTCCAATCCTTTCAAGGGAGAAATCCACAGCTCACTCTGTTCTACAGCTGTTGGGTCCCATGGCAGCCTCCATCACCATTGTCCCCCTGGCCAGGATTCATATGAGGCTTCTACAATGGCTATTGCATACCCAATGGTATCCCTTTCAGCATCCTCTTTCAGCCAGGATTTGAGTAACCCACAGGTGCAAACAGGATTTAAATTGGTGTATGGCGCATAATCTGTCCCAATGATCTTGCCCCTTCTCCCCCCCAGCAGCCCAAGGCCACAGTGACCATGGACGCCTCTGTAATGGGGTGGGGAGGGGTCTATGTCCGGGACAGACGGTCCAAGGCACTTGGTCCGAACTGGAGGCCCATCTGCATACAAATGTTCTTGAGCTGAGGGTGGTGCTTCTGGCGTTGCAAGCATTCCATCCCCTGCTGCAGTCTGGGGCGATTGCGATTCAATCAGAAAACATGGCGGTGGTTTGGTACATCAACAAGTAAGGTGGAACCAAATCTTACCCCCTTTATTGAGAGGCCATTAGGATATGGCAATGGGCGATGGCTACCAACCGTTTTCTTCTAGCAACGCACGTTCCCGGGAGTTCCAACATGATAGCAGAAAGACAAAGCAGGTGCATTCTACAACCTCACGAGTGGTCCCTGAATCCCTTGATAGTGGTGGAGATCTTCCACCGCTGGGGCCGTCCTTGCTGTGACCTCTTTGCATCCCCGACCAACTATAAATGCAGCAACTACTTTTCCCTGATTACCCCTCCGGGACAGTCACCCAGGGACGCTCTAGTCCATGATTGGCCCTCTGTTTTTTCTTTACGCATTCCCACCTTTTCCCCCTCATTCCTTAGTTTCTGAAGAAAGCCTGTCTGTTTAAGAGCAAGATGATCCTCATAGCACCATATTGGCCTCGTCATATTTGGTTCCCCTTCCTTTATCCTCGCCTAATAGATTGACCATGGATTCTCCATCCAACCCCGGAGTTGAGCTCACATCCACAGAACCTGATTCATCCCAACTTGAACAGCCTGAAGCTCACAGCTTGGCTACTCCAATTCCCTTGATTGCTAGGCAGAATGATCTTTCTTTACCAGTACGTGACATTCTCATTGCATCTCATAAGTCTTCCACTAGAATTACTTATCTAAGCAAGTGGAAAAGATTTACCTGTTGGCTTAAAGATAAACAAGTCGATCCCTTCTCAGCACCAGTATCAATAATGCTAGACTATCTGGCTGACCTTTTCCAGTCGGGTCTATCGGCCTCTACCATTAGAGTTCATTTGGCTGCAATTTCTAATTTCCATGAGGGTGTCCAAGATTCCTCTCTTAAGTCTCACAAATTGTGCAAGACCTTCATAAAAGGTGTGAATCATCTGAAGCCACCTTTTTAGAGAACCTATTTAACCATGGGATCTATCATTAGTTCTGCAAGCTCTGGCAATGCCACCCTTCGAACCAACTTCTTCTTGTGACCTCAAGCATTTGTCATGGAAAACCTTGTTTTTGGTCACCATTACTTTTGCCAGACCTATATCTCTGAGCTTCAAACTTTATGCATCAAGAGTCCATACTTGATTTTTCATAGAGATAGTGTCTTTGAGAACTAATCTTTCATTTCTGCCAAAAGTGAATTCTGAAATGTCTTTTAATCAAACCATTGAATTGCCAGTTTTCTTTCCGAGTCATTTAAACATACCCTAGATATCCACAGGCAAATCCATTTTTACTTAAACAGGACTAGGTCCTTTCGTAAATCTGACCAGTTATTTTTGACCTAGTCTGGACCTAGATTAGGATCTGCTGTTGCTAAGGTCACATTAGCTAGATGGTTGAAGGACTGTGTGACCTTCATTTATACACAAAGTGATATCCCGTTGCCTACTACCATGAAAGCTCATTCAACAAGGTTGGTGGCAACTTACGCTGCTTCTTTACATGACATCTGTGCAGCTGCAACTTGGGCTACACCTCATACCTTCATCAATCATTACAAATTGGATTTGGCCTCCAGGGGAAGAGCATCTTTTGGTTCTGTGGTGCTCAGAAATGTCCTTCCATGAGAGCCTTCCAGGATTAGAGGTAGCTGGGGACTCTGTCCCATGCGTAGGGAATGAACGAGGATTAACAATATCGGATAAAGAAGTTTGTCTTACCATAACTTTCCATCTATATTGTTGATCCTCGTTCAGTCATTATGACCCTCCCTCTTTCCCCCTCCTGTGGTTTCTAGTGGATCTCACCATCCGGTTCTCTGAGGTAATTTGATCAGAGGTAGCCTCTACAGTCTTTTGACTTGCAAACTCAATCTGAGGTAGCAGGGAGAAGGGGGATTGTGGGTAAGAGTTTAGCTCGAGAGTTTGTAGCTGACGCGAGCTTGGAAAATGGCCGGCTTTGTTCCGAGGTCAGACCCGATACCCATGCGTAATGACTGAACGAGGATCAACAATACAGATGGAACGTTATGGTAAGATATAACTTTATTTAGCATTACATTCTTGTGCCATACTTCCGTCTTTTTCTGTGTCATCAATTTTTATTTTCCACAAAAATATATATTTTTTTCTTGGTAACATATTACTTCATCATTTATATACGTTCTCTTTTAGTCTTTTTTTTTTTTTTTTTAACCATACCACAAAAATTGTCATACTTACATTTATACAGTTTTACTACTATTCTTGCTTCTTTTTCATTTATACACTTTAACTCTTTGTATAA
The DNA here is from genome assembly GCF_019279795.1 of Protopterus annectens. Classification (NCBI taxonomy): domain Eukaryota; kingdom Metazoa; phylum Chordata; order Ceratodontiformes; family Protopteridae; genus Protopterus; species Protopterus annectens. The sequence goes on from NC_056748.1 coordinate 179,440,779, forward strand.
ATTTAATGAAACAGTGTGTACCACTTGCATAATTAACCCTAAACCACCTCCTTTATTTACCAACAGAACTCCTCTTTGTACTGAGTTTAAACTAGAACCCCATATAAAGGAAAAATGCGTGCAGTTTCTTTTCAAAGTAACTGTTGGCAGAATAAATATGTTTGCTAAATATGCTATATGTTAAGTTGTCTATCTCGCCTTCATTCTTGCTGGATGGGTTCGGAGCCGACCTCGGCTCCGACTCGGCCACTCTAAAGCTCGAGAGTTGGTTCCACCGGCTCGAGGCTCCCCTTATATCCCACAATGCTAGGCGATAGTTACCTCAGATCTCGTTTGCCGCTACAGCTTCGAGGTTGGTTATTCTACCGGTTCCTGGTGAGTTTTAGCTTTTTCTATAAAAAGTTACTCTTTTACCCCTTTTTAGTTTAATTATTCTTAAATTAGAGTAGTTCATTGAACTTTATCCCGAACCTAATTTTTCCCGTTTCTTGTTAAAAGAACTTTTGTTCTTCCCTTGGGCCTTAGGCCTTCCTTCCCTAGGAGTGTTTGTGTAGTGTACTACTGTTTATTGTACTTTATTTTTAGTATTTTTACTAAAGTTTGTTATTCTGACAGGGTATAACTGGTGTGTTTGAGTGTGTGTTTGTGTTCACCAGTTAGGCTATGTCTAAAGAAGCAAGGTCTCGATTCAAGAAGTGTGATGCGTGCTGTCAGAAAATGTCTCTGACAGACGCTCACACTTCTTGTGTCTATTGTCTGGGGCCTTTGCACCTGCAGGACTCCTGTGCTGTCTGCCATGGCTTCAGCCCCAGGGTCCTGCAGGAAAGAAAAAACAAGCTTATATTGAGAGGCTTGTTGAAGCCTGAGGATTCCCTGTCTGTTTCAACAGGGAAGCCCTCCAAGGCATCGAGGTCTTCGGCTCCGGCTTCTGAGCCGAGACCTCAGGTTGTTCAACCTTTGCCTTTATCGGCTCCGGCTGGAGTCGATAAGACTCAGTCCACAGTTTCTGTGGCTTCCTCGGCTCGGCTGGAGCCGAGGTTATCGAGTACCGTGTCGGCTCCGACAAGATCTTGAGCCGACAACCAGAAAGAGGGCTAGGTCACCTTCTCTTGGCTCCGTTCATTCGGCTCCAGGATCTCCCTGCTGTCTGAACGGAGCCAAAGGTCTCATTCCTCTAGGTCATCGAGGCTGTCCGATCATGACCTTCAGAGGGTGGTGAGTCGACTACTCAAGTCTGAGGCACTAGCCCAGATGCTTCAGAGCCCGACTCATCAGTCGGTGCCTGTCCCGGTCCATCAACTCCTTCCTCCTTCGACTCTCTTGAGTTCGGAGCCGGGTCGTGTCGGAACCGAGACTGGTCACCTCGGGCCGAGACAATTGTCTTCGGCTCCGTCGTCGCTCCGTTTCTTCCATGGAGGAATCTCGGCGGACTTCCCTCGTCGGCTCCGAGGGGTGAGTGGCATCGGACCCTTGTCCGACCCCCTCTCCCTCGGTGCTTGGCCAGTGAGTTCGGCTCCGACATCGCCTCGAGCCATCACTGTCGGTGCCGAGGGGGTCCTTAGCTCCCTCGGGCGGGGACCTCTGGCTCTGCCTGACAGGGGTGCTTCGAGGTCATGCGGAGTGTGTTAGAGCCTGGCTCTACTCCACAGTCGGCTCCGTCAGCCCCTCCCTCTATGCTGCCTCAGGGTAAGTCGACTCACTCCCTCATCCCGGACCGCAGAGAGCCAACTCCTCAGGAACTCCTGTGGGATTTCATCCTCTTCCGAGGCCTCTCCTGATTTGGCAGAAGAGCCCCTCGGAAGAGGAAGTGCAAGAGGAAGCACATTGACTCACCTGAGTCTATCACGTCGGACACAGATCTGGATGATTCTGAGGGTTCCCCGTTCCCCTTCTGAAGATGTCTCATTTGCAGACATTCTGGAGATCCTTAAACAGAGGGAAATTGGCCAGCCCTCAACCCTTCGGAGGACGAATCTGTGTATCTTGAGGCGTTTGGCTCTCGTCCTTCCACCTCCTGGGTGTCCCCCTTGACCCCCTCATGCAGGTGGTTGCTAAAAAGCATGGACGGCTCCTGATTCAGTGGACCCCACTCCCAGGAGACCCTCCAAATTCATCACAGCTCCATCAGACAAGGAATTTTTATCAAAAGGAGTCTCTGTGGATGCTATGGTGGTAGCTACCGCCACAAAGAAGGAACTGGCTGATCCTTCAGTGCCTGTCCATCCACCTAACAAGGAATCTAGGTCCATGGATAGGTACGGGAAGCGGATGTTCTCCTCAGCGACATTTACTATGCGTTCGCTGAATTACCTGTGCCATTTCACTCGTCTTCAAAGGGACTTGATCAAAAGCGAGTGAAATGCTGAAGGACCTACAGCTGCGGGTTTCAAGAGAAAATGAACACGCAGCTGGCTATCCTTAATTCTATTTCCAACTCCTCCATGCGCCTCCTCTCTTATGCGGCCGATGGAGCGAGCAGAGCCCGCAGGAACAGGGTAGCCTTACGTAGGCACGCCTGGATGCGGCTATGCAATTTTGGAACCTTTCAAGACGTCTTTCACGAACTCCCCTTTTGATGGATCATCTCTTTTTGGTCCACAAGTGAAAGAAACCCTGACTAGGTGCGAGACTGATGGCAAGACCCTTTCTGCCGTTGGAGTCCGTTTTCTACTCCTTCTAGGCCTTACCCCAAAGGCCAGAAGGGGAAAGATGTGGTTCCGTAAACAATCTCAAGGGACTTCGCCTGACGACAGAGTCGGTTCCCGCCAGAGGCAGAGGGGAACAACAATGGTAGACGCCGCCCTAGGGCAGAGGGGTCCGCAGAACCAGGGCAATCGAGAAACGCCTTTGATAAGCCCTTTCAGCATCCCTGAGGTGTTGCCCGACTGCCCATCTTCGGAGGCAGTCGGGGAAGATTGTCACTGTACCCAGAAGCCTGGCTATCCTTGACACAAGACAAATGGGTACAGTCCATCATTTCGAAGGTTATTCTATTCCCTTTCTTCGTTTCCAAATCAGTCAAAAATCCCTTCCAGATGTTCCACCCGCTCAAAGGGATATAGCAGCTTTGGAAATTTCAAAACTGCTTGCAAAAGAGCTATTCAGCCAGTGCCAGCAGACCAACTAGGATCCGGAATCTACTCAAGGTTCTTTTAGTTCCAAAGAAAACAGGGGACTGGAGACCAATTTTGGATCTCAGTATCTTGAACAGATCGGTCAAGAAAACAAGATTTCGGATGGTCATGCTGCAATCCATTCTTCCCTATTGGGAAAAGGAAACTGGATGTGCTCTATAGACCTTCAGGACGCCGTACTATCACATAAAATGAACAGACGCTCCAGAAGATTCCTCCGCTTCAGGCTGGGAACCAGTCATTTTCAATTCAGGGCCCTGCCCTTTGGTCTCACCACTGCCCCGGTGTTTACCAAATGCATGGCAGTGGTAGCTTCTCACCTGTGACGGCAAGGATTCCAGGTGTTTCCATATTTGGACGACTGTCTCCTCACAGCTCCCACCAAGCATCTCCTTCTGATGGCCAGAGATTACACTTTTCGTCTGTCAAAACTGGGTATCTCAATAAATTGCGAAAAGTCTGTTTTGTCGCCTTGTCGTACTATTACCTACATAGGCAAATTTAGATACTGTAAACATGTCTGCAACACTAACGAACCAAAGGATATCAGACATTCAAAATTGGTATCACTACTTCTCAACAACAACAGAGCCAAAGCCAGGTTAGTTCTAAAGGTGTTGGGAATCATGGCAGCGGCCATACCCCTCCTTCCATTGGCCAGATACCACATGCGGATCCTTCAGTGGATGCTCTTTTCTCAATGGTCATACCAGGAACTTCCAATGTCTCACACCATTATGATCACGCAAGCGTGCAAAAAGCATCTCATGTGGTGGATGTCTTCCCCCCAGCTCCTGTTGGGGAGACCATTTGTTCCACCTCCTCCGGTTGCTACTCTGACAATGGATGCCTCCCTGATCGGGTGGGGGGGGCATTATCAGGACAGGACAGTCCAGGGCACATGGCAACCAAACGAATGCCACTTGCACATAAATGTTCTGGAGATGAGAGCAGTGCTTTTAGCGTTGCAAGCCCTTCAAGACTCTCTTCCCTTGGGAACGATTGCAATCCAGACAGACAATATGTCTGTAGTGTGGTACATCAACAAACAAGGCGGAACCAGATCATACGCCCTGTGTCGAGAAGCACTCAGACTGTGGCAATGGGCGATTTCTTCTCAGCGTTTTCTGATAGCAACGCACATCCCGGAAGTCCAATCACATTGCGGACAAGTTGAGCAGAGCTATTCTCATGCCTCACGAGTGGTCTCTGAAAGACTCTGTAGTGGGAGAGATTTTTCTCAAGTGGGGTCAGCCTTGCTGCGATCTTTTGCTACTCCCCAAAACAGCAAGTGCAGAGAATACTTCACTCTATTCCCTTTACCAGGCCAACCCAGCAGGGACGCTAGTCCAAGTTTGGCCCCGGGACTTCTGTATGCATTTCCTCCTTTCCCACTGATCTCTCAAGTAATACAGAAAGCTATCGCTCAGAAGGCCTCATTGATCCTCATTGCTCCTTACTGGCCTCGACAAGTGTGGTTCCCCTTTCTGCATCGATTTCTTTTGAGCGACCGTGGAATCTGGACCTAGTTCCAGATCTTTTGATCCATCAGTCGGGTCAGTTTCATCGCTCCCTCCCTCTCTGAACCTCACTGCTTGGTTCCTCCACTTCCAACCGTAGCCAGGCTTCCTCAGTTATCTCACTCTGTTAGAGATATTTTGATAGCTTCCCATAAATCTTCCACTCGAAAGATTTATTTGAGTAAGTGGAAACGCTTTTCATATTGGGCACAAGGAAAGGACATAGATCCTTTCACCGCTTCCATCCAACTAGTCCTTGATTTTCTTGCTGAACTCTTCCATGCAGGTTCATCTCCATCTACTCTTAAGGTTCAATTGGCAGCTATTTCTAATTTCCATGTGGGTATTTCTGAATCCGCCCTAATGTCCCACAAACTCTGCAAAGCCTTTTTGAAAGAAGTTTTTCTTCTCAGACCTCCTGTAAGAAATCCTCCTTCTCCTTGGGACCTAAATTTAGTTCTTGCTTCTTTGATTCTTTCCCCTTCGAACCTGCAGCTTCATGTTCCTTAAAGTTATTATCATGGAAAACTCTCTTTCTGGTGGCTATCACATCAGCTAGAAGAATTTCAGAACTTCAAGCACTCAGTTGTCGCTCTCCTTACCTTGTGTTCCATAAGGACAGAGTTTCCTTCTGAACTAACCCGTCCTTTTGCCTAAGGTGGTTTCAACATCAAATCTAAACCAATGCATTGACCTCCCTGTCTTTTTCCGGAGTATTCAAATAGGTCTGAACAAAAATTACACTGTCTGGATGTTCATCGTCAATTAAGGTACTACTTGGACAGGACGAAACAATTCAGAAAATCTGATCAGCTGTTTGTCTCCTATGCGGAAAGCAGAAAGGGACTTCCAGTTTCAAAGGTATCTTTATCCAGATGGCTAACATCTCTGATTACCCTTGTTTATGAGATTAGACACCAAATGCTGCCTAATAAGCCTAAAGCCCATTCCACCAGAGCTTTGGCTACTTCCTAGCCTTCCAAGACAGACTGCCTATTGACACCATTTGTGCAGCGGCTACTTGGGCTACTCCTCACACTTTTATTTCCCATTATAAGTTGGATTTAGCTTCTAGGCATAGAGCTAATTTTGGTTCCACTGTTCTCAGGAGTCTGTTCCGTTAGGCCACCCGGGACAAGGTGCTAGGGACGCGGTCCCATCCAGCAAGAATGAAGGCGAGATAGACAACTTAACATATAGAAGTTATGTTCTTACCATAACGTTCCATGTTAGTTGTCTTCTTCTCTTCTTCTTGTCCCCACCCTCCTTCCCCCTGGCCTGGACAGACCTAGAGGAGTTGTGATCGTGACCTCTCTTTCTACCACCTCTTTCTTAGCTATATGCTATTATGCATATTTCTTGTTTCAGCATGTAGGTCACCCTTCTTCTTCCTGTTGTTAGAGGTGGATTCTGTTTTTTACACTTATACTGTTTCTGTTATAAGCTGGGGTTAGCTTACAAACGAGATCTGAGGTAACTATCGCCTAGCATTGTGGGATATAAGGGGAGCCTCGAGCCGGTGGAACCAACTCTCGAGCTTTAGAGTGGCCGAGTCGGAGCCGAGGTCGGCTCCGAACCCATCCAGCAAGAAGAAGGCGAGAAGAAGACAACTAACATGGAACGTTATGGTAAGAACATAACTTCTATTTTTCCCATCAGAACTTAAGTTGTTTTTAGTATAATAGTATGGTCTGTTTGCATAGCTGCACCTTGTTCACTAATGTTATTCATGTAATTGTGTTGTGTGTAGACAGCTTACTTTACTTACTTACTTACTTATCATTTGACCGGGAAAGTCCGACTAGGTTCCACAGAGCCTGTTTTCAGCGGAGGCCCGGGGAGAAATGCTCCAGATGCATGTCTTTGGAATGTGGGAGGAAACCCATGCGAACTCAGGGAGAACATGCAAACTCCACACAGAAGGCACCCCAGCCGAGAATCGAACTGGAGAACCTCTTGCTGTGAGGTGACAACGTTAACTGCTGCACCACTGTGCCGCCCCATACAGCTCATACTGGTGTCTAATTATTTCTATGTAATTGTGTTGTTACTGGTGGATAGAATCACATTAGACAACCTCGACGGAGTGCTGCTTGCTGTATTTTTATCTCTGACTGCATAACTGTCTTACGGTTTCTTTTAACAGATGTTTTTCCAATTGGCTCAGTATCTGCATATACTAGTAGTTGGTTCAAGACATATTTTCTTGCATACAGTAGCTATTTGCTCAGTTTGTTTTTTATAATCTTTATAATATATGTTTACCATCTCAAAGTGCTTACTCCTCTCTGTACTCTTTTTTTCTAGACCTAACACCACTGTTAAGTATTCAACTGCGGTACCACCTTTAACATTCTTATAAGAAAAGCGCAGTCCGGGTCTGAACTGTCTGCAAACAGCTAAAGTTAACTTTGAGTATGTGTCTACCTGTTTGAGCCTATATTCATTTTCCCCTGGAGAGCACTCTGCTTTGGCTTGTAAGCAGCCCCCCCACGACACACACAGACACACAGACACCCCCCCCACGACACACACAGACACACAGACACACACACCTTCCACTTTCTCTCTTATTCCCTTCTGTTAGCAAATAGTATCCATAACTGATCAATACTGTGTGTTTGTTAATTTACACTGAGACCACAGTAGCCTACTGATACAAGCTTATCCTGTTTTTCCACCTGGGAAATGGTTAAGAAATGACTTACAGTTTCATAGCAGTCCTTGGTCAGTTGTGATTTGTTTCTTAAACACAAACTTGTCTTTTCTTTGGCTCATTAGCAGCAGTACAAAGAACTGCCTGCTCACACCCTTGTTCTCCCCTTCCTCTTCCCTGTTTATTACCTTAAGACAATCCCAAAGTTAATAAATATTACCTGTGGCAGGCACCATTATTTAAAACTACAACCACCCTTAGGTTCATAGGTTCATACTAGGCTATCTGCCCTAGGGCATTTATAAGCCTAGCCAGAGTATGTTTGGCTTTCGCCACCCATTTTAAATTAATTTTGCTATGCCCTTTTTCGAGGTTAGTATACTGTGCCTCTGTCTAACGGTGACACAGAAGTGATACCCGGGGTAAACCTACGATCTCCCATCCACTCATCAAGATTCCTCTTGAAAAGAGTCAATGAGGGACTCTGCCTAACCTGGACTGGGATTTTATTCCAGAGTGAAGGGAGCCTCTGGGTTATGAATTTGTCCCTCCAGCATATCCTATTTATTTCAATGCTGAGGTTCAAGTCTCTCAAGCGTGTAGCTCGATGGGATTTGGATTTTTTGAGGTGCAGCATGTCCCTTAATTCCGGGTTGGACATGGCCTTATACGTCAGGCACAGGTCACCTCTGAGTAGGCGGTATGCCACTGAGTAGATCTGGAGTTTCTTTAACCGGGCAGCATATGGCATCTGTTTGAGCCCTTTGATCCTCTTGGTGAGGTACTTTTGGGGTCTTTCCAGTTGCTGCAGGTGTTTGGTAAGGTACATCCCAAAAGGGGCATTGTACTCAATTATGGGCCTGATGAGGGATGAGTAAAGAGGCACGATGACCTCCCCTAATCTAGATGTGAATCCCTTCATGATTAGGTGGGCTATATAAAATGTTTTTCTAACCACTTTGGCCACGTGGTTGTCAAATGAGAGATTGCTATCAACTTGGGTCCCCAGGTCCCTAATTACTTCTTCTGTACTTAATGGATTACCACCTATGTGGTAATTTGTGGGCACTGTTTTTGCCAAAGGGGATGACTATACACTTTTTGGAGTTTAGCTTGAGGCCATGGCTCTGGCACCAGTTGTCTGTTTCTACGAGGCCCTTTTGGAGGATTCTTGTGTCGGCTGGAGAGTCGATTATGGCGCCCAGTGTGCAGTCATCTGCGAACTTGGTCAGCCACAGTCCTTCCGTGTTGGCCTGTACCTCCGAGAAATATATACCAAACAAGAAAGGTCCCAGGACTGAGCCTTGTGGGACGCCACTTGTAACTGGTTTGGAGTCTGACATGGCTCCAGCAATTCTAACCATGTGGGTTCTGTCCTTGAGCCAGTTTGCAACCCATCTAGTGACATAGGGGTTTATATTTAAGCTGGTGAGCTTATCTATAATGCCCGAGTGGGGTATTGTATCGAAGGCTTTTGCGAGGTCCAGATAGGCTGTGTGGACCACCTTCCCTTCGTCAATGGCCTTGTGACTGTTTCAAAGAAGTCAACCAGGTTTAAGAGGCAGGATCTGCCCTTAACAAAGCCAAACTGGGGTAGGATCCAGTGTCTGTAGGTCCCCAATATCTTTATGAGGTCCATGATGATCCTTTCCATAGCTTTGCAGACCAAGATAGTCAGACTTATGGGGCAATAGTTTCCAGGGTCCGTTGAGGCACCACCTTTGTGGAGAGGGACCACTGTTGCTGTACGCCACTCTTTAGGTACATATCCTGTAGTAAGGCTGAGATTGAACAGTAGTTTTATGTTTGGGTTTAGCTCTTCTTGGAGTTCATGTAGGACGCAGCCTGGGACACCGTCTGGTCCCATTGATGCTGTGTTTTTTGCTTTGGAGAGGGCGGCTCCCACCTGAGCATTTGTCACTATCATATGTTCATTTATCAGTTAACTCTTGTTACCTGATTGTTTCTAGCCCCCTCATAAGAGCAACCAACAGGGTCTCTACCCGCTTCACTCCCCACCCTGCCCCCTATTCCCTCCCGCCTCCAGTGGTCCCACCTTTATTATACTCACAAATCCCTCCCATCATTCCAGTAGCCAACCACAGCGTTAACCCAACACTACCTCCTCCATCTTCCCACTACTATCACACCTCCTCAACTGACATGTACAAGCATACCTTACCTATGCTCACTGCATGCACTCTCCTTGCATACCTTACATCCTACCAAAGCTCCATCATTCCCCCATTTAACCACTACCACCGTACTACTACTCACTCCACCACTCATGTCTCCCCCTCACTCAGCTCCCCTCCCTCCAACTCAAGAACCATCCCAATGCACCCCCCACATATTCTACCAACTATATTACTCAAACATAAAGCATCCTTACATCTTAACGTAGTAACCCTCCCACCATACCTATTACCCTTATAAACAAACACATTCAAAAACTGAGAAAACTAATAACCTCATGCATGTCAAAACTAGCCCTAAGTGGAAACATCCACTCCAACCCTGGCCCTACCATCTCCAACCCCAATCCTCATAATCAGACTAGAAACCACAACTTCTCCCATTTTACAGCCAATAGAAAGCCAAGTGACTTCCTTCTACTAAGCCTAAATATTAGAAGTATATCCAACAAAGTCCATGAACTCCATGCACCATAGACTTGTACTCCCCAGATATAGTCATCCTGACAGAAACCTGGTTAAAACCTTACATTACCAGTGAGCAAATACTCCCTACAGGTTATGGCATACTAACAGTAGACCGGCTAAACAAGAAAGGAGGCGGTGTAGCTGTAATATTTAAACAGCATCTAAACATCCAGATTTTAAAATAATCAGCTCCACAAGTAGGCAGTGAAGAAATAATGTATACCAACCTCAAAATAAACCAAAACCAAACCATCAACATAATTGGATGCTACTTCCCACCTGGCCAAAACATCCCTCCACTAGAAAACCTCCTCAGCTGGTCTACCCACCATCTCCCCCAAGAAACTATAATTTTAGGTGATTTCAATATTGACTGGCAATTATGTTCTTGCAACCATCCAACCCATCATGTAAACCTTCATTGCTTCACCCAACTACTCCAGTCGCCAACCAGGATAAATAAAAACTCCAGCAAGCACACTACCCTGGATTGGATACTAGTCTGTAAGAGCCCCCATTCATATACATCAGGCTGCTTATCAGATAGCCTCAGTGATCACTCCCCAACATTCCTACTCAAAAAAAATACCTATACCAAGCTAAACCTGTCATCTACCGTCAAATACGTAAAAAAAAACATCGTAAATAAAAGTTGTAGAACTGTAACTGCAACCAAAGCTCCGGTCCCACCAATAAGCGAAATAAGGGCTGAATAATCCACACGATAATATGGAACTCACAGTTTATTGCAACGATACCAAGTTCACACGATCAACGATAACAAAAAAGCACAGCAGGATCCATTTAAATGCAAGGCACTGAAGCGCCCCAAAAACATTCAAACAGGACAGTGCAAGACAAAATAGTAATCCAATAACTCAGTTAAGCGCTTTCAACCATTTACATGGTCTTCATCAGAACTAATCAGTCTACGCCGAAAACACTCAATTTAAAACTTCTTTCCCGCCAAAATTAGCTTGCTAACTTTTTTTAAAAATGTATTACATCACTTCCTATATGGTATAACCTGCCAATACGGAAATGCATTCATCTGATGTATACTTCTATTATTGAATGCGTTCAGCCATAAAATCACTATCTGCCTTTTAGACATTTTTTTATTATACCATATAGGAAGTGATGTAATACATTTTTAAAAAAAGTTAGCAAGCTAATTTTTGGCGCCAAAGAAGTTTTAAATTGAGTGTTTTCGGCGTAGACTGATTAGTTCTGATGAAGACCATGTAAATGGTTGAAAGCGCTTAACTGAGTTATTGGATTACTATTTTGTCTTGCACTGTCCTGTTTGAATGTTTTTTGGGGCTCCGTTTCAGTGCCTTGCATTTAAATGGATCCTGCTGTGCTTTTTGTTATCGATCGTGTGAACTTGGTATCGCTGCAATAAACTGTGAGTTCCATATTATCGTGGATTATTCAGCCCTATTTCGCTTATTGGTGGACGAGCTTTTGCAGTTACAGTTCTACAACTTTTATTTACGATGTCTTTTTCTGCTTTGGATACCACCGGCGTGGGGATAGTGACGATACCCGAAGAGGACAAACTTACATCAGGTACTGACAATTTTATTAACAACACTTCAGTTGTTGCTGAAAATAATGTCACTTTGAGAACGGAACTAAGCAGCTTAAAAGATGAAGTTAAGCAGTTAACTTCACTTGTACACAAATTGCTGGCTGGTGGGATTGTATGCCAGCCTCAGGGTCCTTCAGTACATGTTACGGAAGCTCAACATCAAACGGGAGATACTAAAAGTGCACTACCATTATCAGCAAAAACACAGGCGTCCAATATTAAAAAAGGAACTGACTTTCATAAGAGACAGAATGGTGTTAGTACTCAGCGCAAAGACTGTGAAGCGAGTGGGAACATTTCGGACACTGACACAGATCAGTCAGATGTGTCGGAGATACCAAATGGTCAAAGATCACGACATGGGAGTTGCAACAAGGGATTGGACATTTCGATTCCCTTGTCTAGTAGTGCTATTAACATTTCAGATTTTACATTTGATTTTTCACCATATAGTCATGATTTGGAGGCTAAACGGATAGGGACTAAACCAAAGAGACAGCCTCCAAATAAAACATATTCTGCAGTTGTTGAACTACCTTTAACACAAAGGACTAATCCCCCCATACAAAAGACTAACAGTACAGCGGTCATGATAAAATCGGGGATACATAAGGAGAGAACAACAGATAAATTAAACAGATTTAACCAATTTCTTACTTTTGATTTTGGTACTAATAGTATGAATAATGGTGAAAAAGTGTTACATACACAGGATAATAGTAAAAGAGAGAATGTTAGCATTAAGTCTATGATATTCTCCTTAGGGAAGAAATTAAAAAACATCAATGGTCTCAAGGTAGACAATATGTATCTACAAAAATGCTTGGATTTTAAACTTGTGCCGAAAGGGTTAAGATTTTTTAAGTTACCTTTGGGCATTGAGTTAACAGAAGTGGGTAAAAATGAATTTAATTCTTTATTTGATGAATGTGGGTTTAAATATATTAAATTACTTATGAAGTTTTATGATGAAAGACTTAGTAAGCTGATACAAGAAGTGGATGATTTGAATGCAACTATAGTAAACGATCTTTTATTTAATGATTGGGAAAGATTATATAATAAACAATTTGTAGAGGCTGAAAAATGGGCCTCAAAGTTATGTACACGCAAACAGGAAAAAATGAACAGGGATAAAACACAATATGAACAACAAGTGGCCTATGTGTGGCCTAAGAAGCGTAATAATACTACTAATGACAGATATAACAACATGTCTATTAGGGGCTCAGAGGATATTAATGATAGAAGGGTACACCATGATGTGGTTGAATATGATGAATTTAATACTCAGGGTTTTCAGAAATACCCAAGAATCAAGAATCCACCATATCACAGGAGGTATCAAAAGTAAATATTGATAGGATACATGATCTTGAAATTATACCTAATTTAGACAGTTATGTTAGTACTAATAGAGATCATACACAATTTGATAATACAGATGGAGGAAACACCTTGGATAATAATGAAATGATTATAGTAGATAATACATACACCTATCGGAATTTTAACATTTTTAATTATTCCAAACTAAGTATTGACAAGGTATACTTTTCATTATTTGAAAAAGGTATGAAATTCATTCCCAATCCAGGTTTTAAACTCACTGATGTTTTAATTGATTTTAAGAAATATATTAGAAAAATAAATCTAGAAGTTTTTTATAAAGATAGTATTCTAGTAAGAGAAAATGAAGACAAGAGTGATGTTTCAGAATCCCTAGTTTTAAAGAGTAAATTCACTCCACCCAACCATCCTACCATCGACATTTTTGATAAGGTAGTGACTAGAGAAATTTATAATGAATATAATCACTTAAAAGGTATGAAGGATAACCCAAATTTAACGAAGGAAGAAAACAAGTTATTGCAAACATTAAAGAGGGATACATCTATTCGTATTATGAAGCCCGATAAAGGGGGAGGAATTGCCATCTATGACAACTTGAACTACATACAAAAGATTTATAACATCTTACATTTTTCAGGCAATTATGTAGCTGTTTCAAGGAACGAATTAAATATTGCTTATCAAAGAATAGATTCGTATATTGAAGAATATTTGGTAGAGGCATTACTGATGTTATATACAAGTATATCAGAGTTAGCAATCCAACTTTAGCCACTATGGTGGGAATTCCAAAGATACATAAGAACACTAAAGACCCACCTCTGAGACCAATAGTCTCAGGTAGCTATTCCAAAACCTTCAATATAGGCAAATTCATTGATAGGATTCTGAAAAATGTTTATACCTTTATACCACATATGGTTAAGGATTCGTGGTGTTTCTTATCTCAGTTTCCAGTTAAGGATTTAGATTTCACCAAACCATATATTATAGTTACTATAGATGTAGTGGACCTTTTTTCGTGTATACCTAAGGAAGAGGGCTTACAAGCTTTCTCGAGTAGTTTGACAAAACATACTGACCTGGAATGGGACACTATATGTTTGATTACAGAACTAATGGCCATTGTATTAGATAACAATTTTATTTATTTTGAGGGTGAGATTTTTAGACAGACAAAAGGGGTGGCAATGGGGGCAGCTTGTGCCCCCATTTATGCCAATTTAGTCATGTTAAACTGGGAAGATAATGTGTTATTCCCATCTAAATATTTCCAACATGTACGGTATTATTCCAGGTTTCTGGATGATATATATATTATTTGGCAGGCCTCTGAAGGAGTGCTATATGAGTTTTTTGAATTTATTCAAGCGAGTAGCAATTTCTTAAAATTCACCCTCACACACAATAACAAAGGACTACCATATCTTGATACTTATATTGTTAATAACAATGGGAATATACATTCACAAATTCATCGGAAACAAACGTTTTCTAATAATTATTTGGATTTTTCTAGTTACCATCCACTTAAGGTCAAATATAATGTATTCAAAGGTCAAATCATTCGGGCAGTGAGAATGGTTTCGGAGGAGCAAGATATGTATAATGAAATAACCTTAATAAAGGAATTCTTCAGCCAAAGAGGTTATCCCTCAGACATGATGAATGAAGTGATTACCTTTGTCATCAGGCAAAGAGGTATAAAATATTTACCTTTATTGGGATCAGGAATTATTCAAAATACTCCTATCATCAAAGAAGATGGAGTTAAACCAAGTTTTAAACGTGCCTGCATAATACCCTATTGTTTAGGGGCTGATAATATTAAAAACATAATATGCAAATTTTGGTATATGATAAGCAATGATCAAATATTGGTGGATATTTTAGGTACAAAACCTAATTTTGTGTACAGAATGGGTTGCAACATTAAGAAGTTATTAACACAACAACATCAAGTTAAAAAGATGTGTTGTAAGTATTCCAGGAAAACTAATAGTAGGAAATGTGGATGTTGCAATTATTGTAAATTTATGTCAAGTGCAAGAAAGATTTATCTTAAAAATGGACATAATAGCATTGTTGTGAGTCAAGCAGGAAATTGCAATACGAAACAAGTTATATATATGGCTCTATGTGACATGTGTCCTGCCTTCTATGTAGGAAGAACTGAGCGTCAGCTGAAAAAGCGCATATACGATCATATGTATTGTATTAAGAATAAAGATTTAAACAATGCCCTATATAGACACATTAATGTTAAGGGAATACAGCATACGTTCAAATTCAGTATTTTGGAAGTTATTCCTAATGATCCAAGAGGAGGCAATATTAAAAGTTTAATAGCCTTTAAAGAAACCTGGTGGCAGTTACACTTAGATGCCACTAATCCACCGGGTTTGAATGAGTGTATTTCTATAAAATCTCTACTCATTTAATTACTCATTCTTACACTCACAACATAATTCACAAGAAATGAAACTATGGTTCCTTATTTATAAATTTATATATTTTTATAAATTTTACAAATTTGTTAATAACGCTTATGAAATACATTTTTGCATATTTCTGTACATTTTCAGCTTTCTTTTGAATATTTTTATGTATGCCAATGTTTACAGGGTTACTCTTATACTTCATTAATTTAGATTATTATTCATTATTGAGTACTATATTTATAAATAACACATATTTTTTGAAGTAGTATGCCCACAATTCTTTTATAGAATTTTTTATCATCTTACAAAACTCTTCATAAAATTAATATATCAAATATTTACATTTACATTACTTATTATATTTATTTATTATTAAGAGATAGAATAATATTTTGAGAGTTTTTTAATATATATTTATTGCAATTTTGTAACAAAAATTTTTTACATGAAAAACTATATACACAGATTTTAAAGATTTTTATGTATCAGCTTACTTACATTAATTTAAGTCTTTAATTTTAGTCTTTATTGACAAAATAATATTTTTTGTGCAATACTTTATGTGCAATATTTTATGTAAAAATTTCTTATGCAATATTTATATGTATTTTGTGTGTTTGTATTTTTGTGTAATTTTGATAATAATTTTCTCATTAGAACTACCCACACATAGTAATTTATTAATTCATCAACTTATCAATTCTTTAACATTTTGTAACCAAATCATAGTATGTTATTTATATTTAATACTCATATATTTATTATACCCCTTAGATAGTGAGATTTAATTAATATCCTTAGCATTTTTTGTGTTTGTGTTTGACATTATCAGCATATTTAACAACATTTTTATTAAGCTTCAATTTGCGCTGGGAAATATTCCACGACTTATTAATTTTTAATTTTTATATATATATTTATGCACTTTTATATACTCCATTCATTCATTCACAACCAGAGAAAGTTTACTGTAGGACATTAACTACATTCATACATATATTTTTTATTGAGGCTTCATATTCATATGGTTGTCCATCTGGTTTTGAAATGGGCTAATGATTGTTGGATTTATTTCTTTACCATTCTTAGTAATTGTAGCATAGTCACACATATTTAATTTGTAAATTATATGTTGTTTTTGGACATGCACTGTTTGAAATGATAAGTATGTTTTTTCACAAAATGTTTTTAAAAAAATGTCTAAAAGGCAGATAGTGATTTTATGGCTGAACGCATTCAATAATAGAAGTATACATCAGATGAATGCATTTCCGTATTGGCAGGTTATACCATATAGGAAGTGATGTAATACATTTTTAAAAAAAGTTAGCAAGCTAATTTTTGGCGCCAAAGAAGTTTTAAATTGAGTGTTTTCGGCGTAGACTGATTAGTTCTGATGAAGACCATGTAAATGGTTGAAAGCGCTTAACTGAGTTATTGGATTACTATTTTGTCTTGCACTGTCCTGTTTGAATGTTTTTTGGGGCTCCGTTTCAGTGCCTTGCATTTAAATGGATCCTGCTGTGCTTTTTTGTTATCGTTGATCGTGTGAACTTGGTATCGTTGCAATAAACTGTGAGTTCCATATTATCGTGTGGATTATTCAGCCCTTATTTCGCTTATTGGTGGGACCGGAGCTTTGGTTGCAAATACGTAAAAAACTAAACTTTAACCCACTCACATTCATCTCATCCGTAAAAGAATGTAACTGGCATCCTCTAAAGTACCTCAGTCTTGATGACGCAGTTGAATTTTTTAATAGTACCTTCCTGAGCATCCTTAATTACTGTGCCCCCATAAGACTTTCCAGAATCAAAGCACAACCCTCCCCATGGCTACAGAAAACCACCAAGTCAGAAATGAAAAATGGGGATAAAGCCTGGGAGCACTGGCGCAAAACCAAAACCCCCTCAACTAGACAGAAATTCCTAGAACTACGCAATAGAGTCAAAAAGCTAATAAAACAGGACAAATTCCAATACTACCAGTCTGCCCTAGACTCCTCCCAACACAGCCCCATCCAAGTCTGGTCCTCCTTAAACTCCATCCTCCACCCACATAAAGTCAGTACCCCTCCTCCTAACATCCCTCACTCCTCAGAAAATATTGCTACCTCATTCAACATACACTTCACACAAACCATACTATCACTAGCTAAACAACACAACCCCCCTCCCCTCCAACACACACCTTCAACTAGTAATCTCCCCACTGCCTTCTCTTTTTCTCCAGTACCTACATCCAACATAAAAAAACCTCTTAACTAAACTTAAGCCCACCAAATTAGCAGCAGACAACCTCCCAAGTGAATATCTACAAATCACAGCTGATGCTCTGGCCTACCCAGTATCCATCTTGATTAACCAATTTCTGACAGAAAGTTACATTCCCACACTGTGGAAAGTATCACATATAATTCCCCTCCACAAAGGCGGACCCTCCACAGAACTAACCAGTTACTGCCCCATAGCTATTCTCTCTCCACTCTCCAAAATACTAGAGAGATGCATACACTCTTAGGTCTCAGACTACCTTCTTACTAACAACCTCCTTTCCAATACTCGGCATGGTTTCCGACCAATTCATATCACCACCACTGCCTTGCTCTCCTTTACTAACACTATCCTTCAGCATAAAAACAATGGCTATCTCTCCTCTGCTACTTTCCTAGACCTATCTAAAGCATTTGACATGGTCCCACACAAACAACTTATCTCTGTCCTCAATAACCTGTCCTTCTCACAATCGGTCACCAACTGGTTTTAGAGTTACCTGTCTGACCGCCAACAATCCATTGTATGGCAGAATGACAGATCTCCCCAACTACCTGTCTCCATAGGGGTTCCCCAAGGATCCATCTTTGGACCCCTACTCTTCTCTGTTTTCATCAATAATGTATCCTCTGCCACCAAACATGACACACTCATACAATACGCAGATGACTCAACCATCATCTGCTCAGCCCAGTCCCTACCCAAACTGCAAAAAATCACACAGGAAGCCTTTTCCTTTGAAACTTGGTTATCTGATGCCCAATTAATACTCAACCCAAGCAAAACTAAACTACTCATCTTCCAACCCACCAAACATACTCAAAACAACTCTCACTGTAACATCACGTCAAAAGACAACACCACTATATACCCAACTGAACACACCAAATTGCTAGGAGTGGAAATAGACAAATAAACTAAACTTTGACATTCACATATCCATGACCATAAAAAAAGTCCACAAAAAACTAGGAGCGTTATACAGAAATAAGCAACTTCTCACCAAAGCAACAAAGATTTCAATAGCAAATTTCCACCTTATCTCCTCCCTACTTTATGCCTCTCCAATATATACCAACCTAAGGCAATGCGATCTAAACAAGCTAGAGACCTGCTACAACAATTCGCCACAGGGGGCATCCTACCGTAGTCACCACTGTCTCGCACTTGCTGAACTGGGCTGGCTTGAACTCCCTCACCTCCTTCAATGGTATCAACTCTCACTCACCCACAAGCTAGTAAACCATCCACTAAATGTCCCTTCCCTCCAGAATCTACTCCAACCCTATCGCACCACCAGACCACTAAGATCCAGCAACAAAAATCACTTGCAGATCACTAAAGCCAATAACTCTGCTGGTGAAGCACTATTTTCTTGCACCATAGCCAAATTATGGAACTCCCTCCCACCCACAACTACCTCCATACCATCATGCACCCATACCATCATGCACCCACTTCAAAACTTTACAAAAAGCACACCTAAAAACATGCTGGCTATGCCCTGCAACTCTCACTCTAATATCACCTACCCCATCCAACCACTACCTTTCTTTCCACTCCACTAACTACCTTGATCTCAGATGCTCATAAGCCTAGTACTTATACAGCAGGAACTTCTTATTGTAACATTTGGTAATGTCTATTATGTACTTCACAGATCTAGTTGTCTACTGATGTACTATGTTCTTCATCTGTAAATATGTTGTAAGTAATTGCTATGTAAATTATTAATCGCAATGTAATCCAGTGTAACTACTGTCTGTTTATTTTAACTGTGGAGCTTTTCTCCCCAGGCCTCTGCTGAAAATGGACCTACGTCCATTCGGACACTCCCGGTCAACAAATATAAATAAGTTATCAAATAAGCCCTTTTTCTGAATGATTTGTATGCTCTCCAGAAAAGACAGGCTTGTTTTATTTCTTCAGCTGTTTTTTTTCCATTGAATTCTACTTTTCTTTTCTCCTAAATTTTATACCCGACACAGAAATTTCATTCCCTGTAAGATGTATACCCCCAATCTTTACTACACCTAAACCTTTACTTTTTTCTCTCTATTTAAAGCCATCCTTATCTCTAGACACTCATTTATGCAATTACTTTTATCCAAATTTTGTTTTTTTTGCAATTATTTATGATGTCCTCTGCATATGTTAACAGAACTAGAATTCTTAACCCTTCAGATGTTATATACCTACCTCCTTCATTTTGTAATTTATTTCACATATCACATTCAAAAAGTAATGCAAAGAATATGCAACTCATTGGACATCCCTGTCTGACACCACTCTTCATATGTACCTCTTGGCTTAACTAGCCATTTAAAAATATTTTTGGATGATGGTGGTGGTGATAAACTGACATGCATAATATAGGTGTGAAAGTTAGGAAATTGTTTTATTACCCATAAGATTTTTTCGTGTATCCTATCTTCCATAATATTTTCCATTTGTTTCATATCCGTTTTGAATTATTTTCATAAAGGTCTTGATTATTTAATACTATTGGCCTCCTAATATTTTATCTAGCTCAATTAAAGAAATCTCCTTTTCCAACTTTTTTCTCTTTTTCTGTTAACATTTTACTTTGTTTTTCTTGTACATATTAAACTACACTATTCATAAACTTTTCCTGAGTTCTTTGTTTCTTCTCTTACATTTTTTATTTCTCTAATTACACTACTATCTTTACTAATCCTTATAAAATATATATTTGCTTATATAAAAAGTCGTGTATCTTTTCTTTGTCTAAGTATTTTCTATCATTATGTTCTAAAACTTCAATACATCATTATGCTCTCTTAATTTTATTGCTTTATTTTTCACACCCTGTATTGCCACTGTAGAAAATTTAAAATTATTTTTCTTTAAAAAAGTCATCCAGCATTTAGACCCAAGTTTTATAAAATGCTCTCCATGTAATAATATATTTCCATAACTACATTACTAATCTTTCCTTCTGCATTCCATGCTTTCTCTTTTATCCTTTTTTTTCCTTTGCCTATTTTTATATATTCCTTGTTTTCCTTTACCTGTAGCCGTATTACAAGATCAGAAAATCCTGTTTCAACTACTTCCCCTTCTCCTAGAACTAAACCTTCTGGTAAATCTGTCGGTTCTGTACATACCTCTTTTGTAAGTCCATGAATTTTTGTCACAAAGTTTTTAACTTGCCACGTCTTATGACGTCATATGTTTTTCTTATATCACTTCCTTTCTTTTTACGCTCATCTCTTGTACCACAATATGTCTCCTGTTATCATATTAATCACTACATAGTCCAAAATCTGATGAAATAAGCTTTCCCTTTCTTTACAGTTACTATAAGCATGCAATGTTATAATTCTGTATACTTACCAATTTAAATGTACAATGGTTAATCTTCCCGTTTTGCTAAAAATACATCTAATATCTTTATTATATTTCTACTGAATATGCCTATTCCAGATTCTTTTCTCCCCATTGTTTGTTTGTAATCTTTTTTCATTTAAGTCTTGTCTTCTAGTATAGTTACATCTGCATCACACACATTACATCACTACAAAATACCTGTTCTTATTACTGTTATTGCTGTACACATTTACAGAAAGCATTCTAAAATTTTCATGTTCCCTTTGATTAATTTCAGAAGTTCATAGCTAATTACTAGGCTAGCTTTCTTAATAGGCCATTTTAAGCCTAACAAATTCCTTCACAAAGATGAGAATCAAAAGCTGTATATATTTTTTCATCCATTTTTTTTTTGTCTTTTCTTTTGTACTTACCTGCTTAAATGTTTTCTATCTTTTAACTTTTTATCAATAGAATTCCTTTCTCTTTTTTACTAGTTCTGTTTGTCATAGTCTTCCTATATTTCAGAACCACCTTTTGTGTCCTCTTTATTCTTTATCTAATTTTTCTTCCATTTCTACTACTTATAATATTTCTTTTGTTCATTTTCTTCCCCTTCTCTTTTTTCGTTTCTCTTACACAACATTGCAGTCCCAGTCACCAGTCCATAAAACCCATTTTGTCATAAACTTTTGCAGTGAAAGCTTTATGTGAAGTCTGTCTTTCTACCTTTGTTCGAAATTGTACAGGAATCTTTTTTTTTGTATTAGTTTCCCTGTTAAATGCTTTTATCACATAAGGATTCCATGGATTGAAGTCTTTCTTGTCATATTCTCCAAGAAAATTTCCATTGAAAAAACCCTCACAAATTTAATGTCACAAAATGTCTCTGTTAATAAGAATAAATGCTCTTGCCTTGTGCTTTTACACCCAAAGACGCGATTAAATTGCCACCCTTCATACCTGTCCATCTCATTGTTTTCTTTATTTTGAATCCTTACCACATACTTGAGTTTTTCATTTTCTTCTCCTTTCTTTTCTGCTGCCCTACTTTTCCTTTGTTTACTTTCTCTGCATATGTTTTCTATCTCGCCACTATTCTTCAGGATTGTGTCTGCATTTTTTTCATATTGTTCCCCTAGGAAACTTCTTCATTTCTGGCTCACTCTGAATCACCATTTCTTTAAATAAATCATCCCACAACCCTCCCACCTGGAGAGTTGTAATTGTACATCCGTCATTTGCTGACTTATTTCCATGAAATGGGTTTCTTTGAAACATTTCCTTAGAATCATGCACACATTCTCCAGTTTCAGTATTTGCTTTCTCCTTCATTTCTTCCACCACATCACCTCCTTCTCTCTCCATCTGCCTCCCTGTTTCTCCAGGCTATCTCTGTGCTTGGAACGAAAGCAGGAAGTGTTCCTCCAAAATGGGTCCTACTCAGAATAAATAGAAGTCCCCGGTGCTTGTGCCAAGTTTCTCCTTGTAGTAGAAATACCACTCTAGAACTAATCTGAAGAGGCCACTAGCCTAAAAAATTAATTTAAAATTTAAAAATGATCTTGCTATGTCGGAAACGCATGTTCCTATTCATCTTTTTAAAATGGAGACTACCACCACAGTTTGTCAGGCCAAAGTTGTCCTTGTGTTATTTTGGAATGAGCAGATAACTAAACGTGGTTGTGAGTAGTGCTTTTTATAGCTAAACATGGTTGTTTAGAAAGTGTTGAGTAGCACTTTATGTAGCCCGATTCCAGTCATGTCGGTGATTCTTTAAAACACTCTGTACACCATCTGCTGTGCAGAATGTTTTAATATTTGGTGGTTGTACATTTGAGGGTTTAGTTACCTGCAGGATGCCCAGTAGAAAGCCCTTGCCCATAACTAGTTTTAGAGACTTTGGCTAACTTTCTCTTGTAGTGTGCAGCATAGACAAGCAAAGTAAAGTTTAAGGATCACATGCCCTAATTTTGCATACCATTAATAAAGTATTGCTGTAATAAGTCTGAAAGATTGGATTTTTGCCTGCAAGTTTTTATTTTCTATTTTTTATTCTGGACATGTATGTGTCCCATCTGCATATGGAGGTGCAAATGAGACTTATGGGGTTCAAATTAGGCAGGTGCAGTATTGGACTACAAAGACTGAGCTTTAAATATTGCTATAGAACAGCATGAGGTGATGGAAATAACTTTGGCATAGCACTTTTAGAGATGAATATTTATAGTTTGCAACTGGTAAAAAGGAATGTTGAAATAAATTTTTGTGAGCAGGAATAGAATTTAACTAAGAGGAGGTGAGGCATCATATGAATGGTTTGTAGAAAATGAAATTAAAGGGTTCCAGTATAATAGATTAATTTAAACATGATGTAGATGGTTATTTTGGAGATAGAAAGTTCAGATATGGTGGAATGGACATTGTAAAACCTCTTTCAGGTTTGTTTTCCTCCAATTAACCTAGTTGGAGCATTCTGTAACCTGAAAAAGTCAAGCCAAAGGAGATTGTAACACTTCACCTTTAAATGGGACAACTTTGTAACATTATTTATGAAGGACCGGCTTTCATTTCACATGTAATCTTTTTACATTTTTAGTATACTTTGTAGTCTTGGGTTAAAGTTGCACTGCTTTCAAATGTGGGCTGTTTGTACCCGTTGTTTTATGGTGGGCACATATGTCTGTATACAGAACTCTTGAAAATGCTGATCTGGTTAGATTAGGAGTTAAGGCACTGGAACACTAGTAAAATAGAAAATGGGATTGTTTACACAGTAGAATAATTTTATCTGTAATGGTGCAGATGGTGGCAGTATTTTAATTAAGCAGTGGTTCACAAGTTAACTGATAAAGTAGTACACTAGTTTTAAACTGTAAGTGACAGAGAAGGAAAACTGCGGTTATCCTCAAAGTTAGCAGTTTCAACACTGACAGGCTATGCATACATAAAACCATTTGCAAACATGTTAAGAGTGCAGTGGTAAACTGATGCAGAGTTAACTCAAATTTTCTCTGGTACCTATGTCAGCAGTAGGAAATAGCTTTATTCGTTGCTATAAAGTGCAGTGCAAAATGCCACAGCCTTAGTTGGGAACACCTAAACTGGTATCTGTGAATAGGTCTTATCCATGCTAAGACCGGGTCCCCACATTTTTATTCAGCAGAAAGGTATTAAATTGTGGTTTTAACAGGCAGTTTAAAATGCTGTACACTTTGTCAAAACTGCATTGCAGTAGCTATATATTGCTAACCATGTGTGTTCCATTATCATTTAGAGAAATACTAAAATGCCAAATGTAGCTTTCTGGGAGTTATTTTAAGTAATTGTGTTACTTCTCCATTGTTGTAAAGTGCAGTCAGAATGTCAGTTTTCCTTGCCCTGCTTCAGATGTCTCGGAGTAGGGTTTGTTAGCACACAAAAGCAGTCTTGCTTCAGTGTGTTTAGTTCAGCAGTAGTATGTTAAATTGTGGTTTCTTCAGACACTTAAATATCTGTGAGCAAATAAGCAACAGAAAGCATTTTAAACTGTTTTAACAATTTAAGACCTTTTTTATTCAGTCATTCTTTTGCATGGGAGCTGCACCACGCACAGTTTACAACATGAGGAAAGGGACTACTTTTCTTAACAAAAGAAAAATATGAAGAAACAAAGACATCCCTTGTAAAAATTAAAAATGCAGAGGTCATTTGCTAAGTAAAGTAATGTCATTGAGTTGGGCACCATAAAGAAGTTAACTTCCAGGAGTTAAACCCAGTGCTCCATGCACAGGGTCACTTAAGTGAGTGATCTGTGTTCAGACCCAGTTGTGGGCCAGCATGAAACACAGGACTTCAAAGTGCTTGTTTGGTAAGACTGTGCTCCTATCCAGTTTTTAAGTATGGTATTAAATATATTTAATAAAGCTTCTTGATTCAGAGCTCATAGAGGCTTATTTTATGGAACTGGAGTTATTTCTTCCTTTTGGAACTCCTGACTCTTGGAATAATAAGGGTCAGGGCCCTATGTGTGATATTTTTGGATTTTTCTTTCTGTTCCATTTCCGAAGTTGTCTTAAGGTTACATTGTAGAAGGCTTTGTAAAACTAAGCATAGTTTAGCTCTAAAGTGCTGTTAAGTTATGCTATGTAAATTATTTTAACCCACAGTGATAGTCCAGGTGTCTGCACTGTTATTAATTTGTGAATTTCTGTTTGAGTAGTTGGAGATGTGTTTGAGTAACCACAAACCTTAGAACGGTAGTTTAATGTTGGACAAAGTAGACTAATAACTTGCATGGTGAGCATTTTGGGGTGTGTGGATAACACTGCTCATTTAGTTGTCCTGCTTGTTTAAAGGCCTTATTTTAGTCCTAGTGGCGCTTTTCAGTGTATTGTAATTTATATTAATAAATATATCAAGACTTTCAATGACCTTTACTACTTCAAGTAAGGTGGTGTTCAGATGGACTTCCATATCATTTATATACTACATAATCTCATCACCTTACACTTTTTGTGTCTGAAATATAGTGTCAGAGTATGGACGGTCAAGATGGCTACACATTGAATAACTGGTTAATTCTAGCTCATCCAGTTTAAAAACAGAAACTTAGCAGAGAAAGCCAGTGGACCTAAATTTTGGGGTAAATTTTCAGTAACTGGCTAGGAAGTGCACTACCTAGATGCTAGGAAAAAAGATGTACAGAGGACCTGAAGGAAAATCTGCTATAAAAGGTGAAGAAACATTGACTTGGAAAAGTACTGTAGCTGTTTAGCAAAAAGCAGTGCAAGCTCCAGACATAACTTCCAGTAATCTAGCGGTAAGTATAAGGCAACTGCACATAGACCTGATTAAAGTAAGTGAAATACTGATGGGAGTACATCACCTCAAACAATAAAAGGCTGGAAAAAAAAATGGAAGAAGCTTTAAACAGATTTTCAGATGTGGCGATAAAACTGCAAAACTCAGAGGTTGAAATGAAGAAAAGGCTGGCCGAATATCAAACTGCACAACAGAGGTTTAAAAAAAAAAATAGAATTATAGAGTACGGAACATGTAGGGAAAACCAGAAATTTTCTGCTGTAATAGATAAGCTGGAAGGAACAGACTGCATTCATTTTATGAAAGCATAAATAAGCAGCTGGACTGGTGTTCCACAATGCCCGAAATCTGGCTATGAGAGAGTAACCTAGACCTAGTAAAGATGCAATCTTACCAGTGGAAGGAGTTGATTCTGACAAAACTGCAGCGGATTATATTCAACTGGACGTATAAGAGAATTTAAGTACCTTTATCTGCACTTTTTTTTAAAAAAAATACAGTATTTAATTTGATTTAAACTGTGTTGAAGGAATATTTAACTGAACTGGCAGTTTTAACTCTGCTCTTCAGTTATTCCTACACACCCTCCCTGTTTTTGTTTTGGTGTTAATCTTAGTGGCCTTGAAACTGCCTGCCCCCTCAGCCTGCCTCTGGGCCCATCTCATTTGCTCACTCAACTGAGTGCAGTGAGATCATATTCTGATTTCAGGCACTCCTACTGTGTACAAAGAGAGCATCTGGGAAACGGACAAAAAAAAATAAGCTTATTTCCTGCCTTTCCTGTTAAGTGGTATAGACTATTTGTAGGCTTCTGAGCCCCCAAGCCCTTCTGTGTTTGAGGGAAGCCTTCTAGCTTGTTCTTTTTCTTATAACTAGCCAGTTTTCTAGTTTCAGCACTCAAATCTGTTTCTTTGATCTCAGCACTTCAGATGAAATTTTTTTTTTTATCTGCTTTTACTGTACTTGTGTTTCTACCTACTTCATTTTACTTTTGCATCATCTTAAAAATACTCAGTTGTATTTATTACTGCTTGGTGTAACTTATTCTAAGCCTTTTGGTTTAAACACTTGGGCTTCGGACCAGTTGTTTTGCACTGAGAGGGTTTGTGGTCTGCACTGTTGTGGCAGAACAGGTAGCTTACATCCTTCTAGGTTGGGAACTGTTGATTGAGGGCTCAGTGTCTGTTATTCTAAAAGTGTATTAATTCTGGTTTAAGCACTTGGGCTTTCAGGCCAGTTATTTTACATTAAGAGGGTTCGTGGTCTGCACTCTTGTGGGAGGAGAGGCTGGACTCTGCCCTTCTGAGCTGGGAATTTCTGGTTAAAGGCTTATAGTGCATGCATATCTGAACTGCTTCTTACTGAAGTTGGTGCGCCTTGTTTGCTGTGGCATACACTGGATTCGGGCCTCCTGGATCTAGCTTTGTTTGTGTAACTTGAGCACTTATCCAGACATTCTCTAAAGTATTCAATTGTATTTATTACTGCTTGGTTGTAACTTGATTAAAGTGTAGCTATCATTCTAAGTCATTTGGATTAAGCACTTGGACTTCAGACCAGTTGTTTTACATTAGGAAGGTTTGTGGCAAGCACTGTGGTGGCAGGACAGGTAGCTTTCATCCTTCTAAGTTGGGAACTGCTGATTGAGAGCTCAGTGTCCAAGTGTTTTAGTTCTGGTTTAAGCACTTGGGCTTCAGGCCAGTTATTTTACATTAAGAAGGTTCGTGGTCTGCACTCTTGTGGGAGAAGAGGCTGGACTCTGCCCTTCTGAGCTGGGAATTTCTAGTTAAAGGTTTATAGTGCCTGAATATTTGAACTGTATCTTACTGAAATTGGTGCACCTTGTTTGCTGTAGCATAGACTAGATCCAGGCCTGCTGAATCTAGCTTTGTTTATATGCTTGTTGCTTGTTTGCTTGTTATTTCCCTGGAACGCTAATTCCACCTAATATGCGGCTTCTCAGCGCTTCTGTGGATCACTAATGATATCTGCATTGCTTACTGTACTTATTTCCTTGTTTCACTTAAAGAAAGTTACTGTTGGTCGTCTTTGCATTTAGTTACTTGTAACACATTGCACTCAAGTTACCTGGCACTTGCTCACTAAAGCAATTATACAAGTCAGCACTAAAAATTAAAAGCACTACACCCTCACTCCCCACTGGCCCTTGTTTTCAATTAAGGAATTCCCAATATTATTCTAGCATGTCCAAAGGTCAGTTGTCAATCTCCTCTCCGGTCCAGCTGGTGAATCTGGGAATCTTGAGGCAATGTTATAACTGCCTCATGTACACAGACAACCCTCTCCTCCTCCCACATAACACAAATACTTGAGAGATGCAGCTATTTAGCCAAACTGGAGGCTGAGCTCTCTCAACTCAGGACTGGCAAGACCAGACAGGAGGAGAAGGCAACTACACACACCACAAAACCAGCCTCACATAATGCTACCACACCACTGAATCAAACACATAAACACACAAAGACATACTCGGAGGCTCTGAGTAAAAATTTACCTAAACAGCAGAGGCCTCCAAAGCAGACACCCAAACAACTGCTACCTCAAGACACCCCACAAGCAACACATAAACCACAAAATCAGTGTGCAAAGCAGTCACAGCCCTTAAGGCCAAATACAACACCAAACATACTTGTCATAGGTGACTCCATAGTCAGACACACTGACGTCCCACTCACCAGGCTGAACAAGGAGAGGGTCACAGTAAGTTGCCTATCGAGCACTAGAATCCGCCACATAACACAAGCACTCGGGTCACTCCACAGCAAGTACAAATATGACACAGTCATTGTCCATGCTGGTGTGAACAACCTGAGACGTACCTCCCTGGACTACATGAAAAGAGACCTAGAGGAGCTCTCTGATTATGTAGCCCAGGCAGGTATGACCCTGACCCTGAGCAGTATCCTTCCTTCACCAAGAATGATGCCAAAATATAGAGACAAGATGATCAGCTTTAACAATTGGCTTAATGTCTGGTGTCATTCTAAGGGGATCCAGTGTCTGTCTGCCTGGGATGACATGCTTGACAGGCCACGCTGCTTCGCAAGGGACGGCTTGCACCTGTCACCCCTGGGATTCCGGATATTGGCTAAGGCTCTTGCCACCCTCATAGTGCCTTTTTTAGGCAAGGCTCAAATTCTAAACCTACCACCCTAGAAAACAAAATGGGAAGAAACTGAGGGTAATGCTGCTCAATGCCAGAAGTCTAAATCTCAAAATGCACGCACTCAGGGCCCTTCTCAGTATGGAGAACATCGATGTCTGTGCTGTAACTGAAACCTGGTTCAAGGCTCCTGAGAGCACCCCGGCACTATTAGGTTTTACCTCATATCATGCATTCCGGCCCCAAAACCCGGACCACACCACAAAAGGAGGGGGTG
The DNA here is from genome assembly GCF_019279795.1 of Protopterus annectens. Lineage (NCBI taxonomy): Eukaryota > Metazoa > Chordata > Ceratodontiformes > Protopteridae > Protopterus > Protopterus annectens. The sequence continues at coordinate 179,469,947 of NC_056748.1, forward strand.
TATCCATATTCATAAAGGATACCCACACCTCCAGGTTGGTGGCAACGCACGAAGCTTCGGAAACCATCCAGGTGCAACTAACCATAAGCAAAACTGCTCTAAAATTGTAGCATGCTACAGGCCACCCTCTCAAACTCAGGAACCCCACACAGCCTTCCTGAAGACACTGGAGGGTATAAATGCATCTCCAAACACCATCATATTGGGTGACTTCAACTACCTGAATATAGACTGGGAACATTACTCAAGCCCTAACTTTCTAGCCCAACGGTTCCTGGAGTTCATAAATTCAAATGCCATGGAACAGCTAGTCACTGTTCCCACGAGAGGAGAAAATATACTAGATCTCATTATCACAAACATGGGGACAAAATGCTCCACACCGAAGTATATCCCTCATAGGTGAGATCTGATCATAAACTAATCTCACTGGAAATCCACATCCCGCCCCCACCCCAAACAAAAAAGACCACAGTGAAGAACTTCTCTAAAGCAAACTTCACACTACTCAAGACTGGTGTGGTATCCAAGGCCCCTGAGCCAGTGGAAACCACAACCCAAGCTGCGGAAGCCCTTACAAATGCCTTCTATGAACACCTCCAGGACTGCATGGATCAGGCAATCCCAAATAAAACCAAGTCTCTTTCCACAAAGGGCAAATGTCCAGTCTGGTGGACCCCAGCCATTAACAAACTTTACAATAAGAGGAGAAAGCTATTACATGATAGAACAAAATCCATAAAAGGGAAGTCACCCCTGATCATTATTAGTAAAAATAAATACGAGCACTCATAAAATCAATTAAGGCCAATTTTGAGAGAAAAATTGCCATGGATTCAAAGGACAATCATAAGGCCTTTTTCAGCTATGTTAGGAACCTGGGTGGAAACTCCCAGATATGCTCAGAATTAGTCCAAAATGATACAAAAATCACTGAACCCACAGACATTGCCAACATACTGGCAGACAGGTTCAGTGCAAACTTCACCCCCCTCTCCCCCCCTAAAGGAGAGGTAACTATCCCAGCGGAGTGTAGCCTCCCAGACATCTCAAATGCGCAGGTGAAAGCTGCTCTCTCTAAAGCTAAAAACACAGCATCAGTGGGACCGGATGGTGTCCCCGGCTGTGTGCTACATGAGCTAAATGAGGAATTAAACCCGCACATAAGGCAGCTGTTTAATCTCAGCCTTACCACAGGATACGTGCCAGAGGAGTGGCGTACGGCAACTGTGGTCCCACTCCACAAAGGCAGTGCCTCTACGGACCCTGGTAATTACCGCCCCATAAGCTTAACAAGTCTAGTCTGCAAAGCTATGGGAGGATCATAATGCAGCTCATAAACAAAGATATAGGGGACTTGCAGACATTGGACCCGACCCAGTTTGGCTTCAAGGGCAGATCATGCCTTTTGAACTTGGTCGACTTCTTCGAAACAGTCACCAAGGCCATTGATGAGGGAAAGGCAGTCCATACAGCCTACCTTGACCTTGCAAAGGCTTTTGACACAATACCACACTCTGGTATTGTAGAAAAACTTACCAGCTTAAATGTAAACCCATATGTCACAAGATGGGTTGCAAACTGGCTTAAGGACAGAACCCACAGGGTTAGAGTTGCTGGCGCTATGTCAGACTCCAAGCCGGTCACAGGTGGTGTCCCACAGGGCTCGGTCCTTGGCCCCCTATTGTTCGGCATCTACTTCTCAGAAGTACAGGCCAACATGGGAGGACTTTGGCTGACAATGTTTGCAGACGACTGCAAACTGGGCGCCATAGTGGAAAGTGCATCGGACACGGATATCCTACAGAAGGGACTCACGGAAACAGATAGCTGGTGCCAGAGCCATGGCCTGAAGTTAAACGCCAAAAAATGTATAGTCATACCCTTCGGGAAAAACAAGGTAACCCCAAGCTACCATATAGGTGGCAATCCACTAAGCACAGAAGAGGTTATCATGGACCTGGGGACCCAGGTTGATAGTGGCCTTTCTTTTGACACTCACGTTGCTGAAGTGGTTAGAAAGACCTTCTACATTGCCCACCTGATCATGAAGGGATTCACATCCAGATCTAGTGAGGTCATTGTTCCTCTGTACTCTTCACTTATTAGACCAATGATAGAGTACAATGCCCCATTCGGGATGTATCTCACCCGACATCTGCAGCAATTGGAGAGACCCCAAAAGTTCCTCACCAAAAGGATAAAGGGACTCCAAAATCTGTCATATGCTGCCAGATTGAAGAAACTCCAGCTCTATTCAGTCGCATACTGTCTGCTCAGAGGTAACATGTGCCTGACATACAAGGCCATGTCCAACCCGGAATTAATGGACATGCTCCACCTCAAAAAATCCAAATCCACCAAAACCACTAGAGCAAGCGACTTAAACCTTAGCACGGATATAAATAGGACGTGCTGGAGGGATAGATTTATCACTCAGACTCCCTATGCTGTGGAATAAATTCCCGGTCCATGTGAGGCAGAGCACCTCGCTGGCTCTGTTCAAGAGAAATCTTGACCTGTGGATGGGAGATCGTAGGTTTACCCCGGGAATCATCTCTGTGTCACTGCTGGACAGAGGCACAACAAACTAATGGGCACAGTATTTTTTCATATAAGGGGTGGCGTAAGCCACAAAACTTTGGGCTAGGCTTATAAATGCCTTAGGGGCAGATAGCCTAGTATAAACCTATGAACCTATAAGTACTAAAAGTGGGAGACTTGAGTGTTTGTCGAGTATGACTACTCCATTGTACAGCAAAGAGAAGTTGTTCAGGAAATGTCGAAGTGGGTGTGAGATTTAAACTGCTCTACCCAGATATCTTCAAAATATTTTTCCCTGGAGGGACAAAATCACTTTTGAGATATATATATATATATATATATATATATATATATATATATATATATATATATATATATATATATATATATGTGTGTGTGTGTGTGTATGTATATAATATTATATATATATATATATATATGTGTGTGTATGTATATAATATATATATATATATATATATGTATATAATATTATATATATATATGTGTGTGTGTATATATATATATATATATATATATATATATATATATATATATATATGTTATATATATATTGTCATTTCTTAGAGTTGAAATATACTAGCATTTGTTTTATTACTGCCTTTGACTTCTTGGGTTTTACCAAATATACTGAATACACTGAATGTTTTTTCTAAGTAAGAGTTAATGAGCTAGTAAGCTGACTACATTTAATTACCTAATTAATTTATTTGGAAAGAGCGGGAAATTAATCAATTAACGTCTGCTATAAAAGGGATTGGTATTCACAATTGTATTGTAACCTGATGAAGCATACTGGATAGTATGCGAAAGCGCTTGTTCGTTAATAAAGGATATTTTATCTGAAGACATGGTGGTGTTTCTCGTTTTGGTGTTCCTGGACTTGCATTTACCTTTGCATTCGAGATCTTTGGATGGTAACCACCTTTTTTCTGCTACTATTTATCGTTTTCTTTGGGTTGCTTTACCGTCACAAGATGGAAGAGGTTCAGGTAGAACTTGACTACAATCCTGATCCCATGGACAACATGAATAAATGGAAGGATGCTATACATCAACGCTCCAACCTGCTCTTAAGTATTGACCTATGCAGGTCTATACCAACGGATACTTTTACAGGTACTGTTGTTGAACATAAAAAATGTATTAGCTGTCTTCGAGACTTGGAGAACGATCTCTAAATTACATAAATTAATTTGGCAGAGACGTCATCTTGAGGCATGTCTCCACTTTAATGTGATCCCAAGAGGGATGCACGTTTTGTGCATGCCGACGTATGGGGAATCATATCCGTTGTTACTCAAGCAGTGGCAAGAGCTTAACATTGGCTTTAGCAAACAATATATACATCATCTTATTGATTATTTTGCCCCTATAGAACGTGAGCTTATAAAGAAAGTGGAAGATATACATCATAATATTAGTGAAAACTTTAAAGCAGAAACCTATGTCAAAAAAGTTGATGCCATGTATCTGCAAGTAATGGCGTTCAGTGATAGGCTGCAACAAACAAAACATAAGAAGTTGGTTAGAGACTAAAATGATTTCCTTACTGGTCAGATTTTTGTTTGGCCGAGGTTCACTTCCTCGCAGTCCCACCCTGATAACATCCATACTTCAGCTTCATTGCACACTCAACCTAACAATATGCAACAGGCTCCACTTGTTGCTAACAGGGGCTCTCCGTTGAACTCAGCTTGCGTGACTCATACTAGAGCTGCTACTGAGACAGTGATCACAGAACGTCAGCGTTCAGAAGAAAGAACCTCTGTTAGCGACACTTTGCCACCTAATCAAGAAGGTTTGAGACTAATAGATCAGCAGAATGGTGCGAGACCTAAAGATTGACAGCAGCATCGTGTGTTTTTTACCATTCCCCGTGAAATATCGGGTGGAGAATTGGAACAGATCAAACAGCAGGGGAAGAAGAAAAAGAAAATATTCAGAGGAGAACCTGGAAACAAGGAGAAGGCAAAGGAACTGAATTATCTTATTTTTAATCTATCTAACCATTTGTTAGATGAAAATGAGACCAGTCTACTTAACAAAGGTTTGTCATTCATACCATCACAGGCGAGCAGCCTAACTGAACTGTTAACTGATTTGCGAATGTTTGCTAGAAATGTTTCTCTTAAGTTACTGTTTAAAGACAACGTTTCAATTAATCATACCTATGAGTCCAATTTTAAGAGGAAGAGCACTTTTATACCTGACATGCCTATTAATATATGCTGCTTTGTTCAAGTCTGTGAAAAAGAATTTTATGACTATTTTTCCAAGTCGAAAAGAAATGCAACTAGATGTCATATGTATTATAATGTAAATGTACATGAGAAAACAGCACTTAGTAATCTATCTAAGGATCCTAATTTAATTGTGAAACCAGCAGATAAGGGTGGGGGACTTGTTTTGATGGATACCTCTTTCTATAATAACTTAATGTTGGAAATGCTGAGTGATATGCAGGAATATACTAAGATGAATGATTTGGAGTTAGATAGACTCATTTATGCTGTACATGACACGCTATACGATCTATTAATGTGCAGGCAAATTGATAAGCAACTTTGAGTACTACTTAATAGAATGTCCCTTAATTCCACTTATTAAGGGACTACCTAAAATGCGTAAGAATCAGTTTCCACCACCTCTTCGACCAATAGTAGCAGGTAATAAATGGCTGAATGAAAACATCTCCATTTACTTAGAGTCCAAATTAGGACCTATAGTGAAAAGCATACCCAGTATCCTTAGTGATACACAACAATTATTAAAAGATTTATCTTGTATACAAAAAGAAATAGATCAACTTCCTTATTTCTAGTTACTATGGATGTGAATAATTTATTCACTGTAATACCGAATGATTACGGTGTGGATTCAATAAGAGAAGTGATGTGCAGAGATGCTACTTTAGATAAAGATACACAACTGTTAGTCAGCACTTTGTTGGATCTTGTGTTAAATAACAATCAGCTATATAAACAGGTCTGTGGGGTTGCGATGGGCACCCCCTGTGCTAACTCGTATGCGAACCTTGTTATGCATAATTGGGAACATCAGTATGTTTATAGCAGCATTTTTATTGAACATATTGTATTATACAGAAGTTTCGTCGATGATATAATAATTCTATGGAGAGGTGATGTTGATTCTTTGTATAAATTAAGTTTTTTAGAATCAACAACAAACTTTCTTAAGTTCACCATGGAATATTCCAACACAAGTATTGATTTCCTGGATATTACGATATCAATTACCAATGGCAATATTTTGCATACCACCATATTTAGGAAGAAATGCTGGAAGAATGCCATCCTGCATTTCAACAGTATGCATCCTAGACGCATCTTTTACAATATAGTTAAGAATCTGTTTATGAGAATAGACAGACTTTGTAGTAACAAAATAATAAGGGATATAGAATTATCAAATATGAGAGACCTTTTCCTAAAGAGGGGATATCCATCTGATTTACTAGATGAAGCTGCCAAAGCTCTTCAATTACATGATTGTGAGAATCTAACAAATAATGGATGTAAGGTTATTGTTGGCCAAAATAAATTAAAATTAAGATCTATATATGGATGCTATCGGACTAGATCTGATATTTCATTTGTTACTAGATATACTAGTGACAATCACAATATTACAGGCATAATTAAAAAGAATTGGAATATACTACTAGTTAGTCAAGATGTTAAGCAAATAGTTGGTGATACTCCCCACTTTTGCTATAGAAATAGTCGAAATTTGAAAAGAATTTTATGCAATGAAAGGTTAAGCATAAGGATGACTGAAGACAGAAGATCATACAAAGGGACAATACCATGTAACAAGTGCAATATGTGTAGATACATCCTAACAGATGAATATTTTAATGTACCAGTATTAGATCAAGTTTATTATTTTAGAATACCAGCTACTTGTGATACACCAATGTTATATATTTGACAACGTGTACTAAGTGTGAGGCCTACTACGTAGGTCTAACCACAAGGAAGCTAAAGAATCGTATTTATAATCACATTTATGATATCAGGAAGTCTGTGATTACTAATGCATTAGCCAAGCATATTAATGTTTATAATCATCATAGTTTTCTTTTTCGAGTTTTGGACATAGTTAAACGTATTAAACTAAGAGGGAGTAATATGAATTACCTAGAGAATGTTGAATTAGAATGGATACTGCCATTGAGGGCACATATACCTCCTGGACTTAATAGCACTGTTAGTCTAAAACCTGTTTTGGCTTCCAGATGAACTGTATTTTACAACTTTTTATGTCAATCATGTTCATTTATTTTGTTTTTAAGCAGTTTATTTTATCATTTCATTTTATCATGAGTATCAATGGTTTTTAATATCAAGTATTATATATTGGATATATTTATTGTTCTTTCAGAGTACATATAACTCATTTAAGGCATTCATAATCATTATCAAATAAGAGATGACATAGCTGATAAATACATACCTCAGTTTTATAATATATATATTTTTGACATTAACATAGCTTATTATATTTCAGTTATATATTATTATTTAACTATTGGAGAGGATGTCTTGCAATCTCATGTTATATATTCATAGTTACTCATAGTGTACATTATGTCTAATATATTCATTGTCATTTGTTAGAGTTGAAATTTATACATGCGAAATACTAGCATTTGTTTTATTACTGCCTTTGACGACTTGGGTTTTACCAAATATACTGAATACACTGAATGTTTTTTTCTAAGTAAGAGTTAATGAGCTAGTAAGCTGACTACATTTAATTACCTAATTAATTTATTTTGAAAGAGCGGGAAATTAATCAATTAACATCTGCTGTAAAAGGGATTGGTATTCACAATTGTATTGTAACCTGATGAAGCATACTGGATAGTATGCGAAAGCGCTTGTTTCTTCTTTAGTATGGATGTGCTATCTTCTCCACCCCTTTTACTTTACCTCTACTTCCTCCACTCCTCTTACTTTCTACTCGCCAATTAAGCTGCTTCCTAGGCCACCTTTTGCCCAATGCTTGGCATCCTTTGCACTACCTTCTTCTCCCAGCTCTCTCTTCTCCTCTCCTTGTCACTTCTTTATCTCCTTTCTTTCTTTACTGTCTACTGCTTCATCTCTACTTCCTAGACTTCTCCTCTACTCCTTCTTTCGTCGTCTCTTGTACTTTATCTTTATTTATTCTCTTTATGATACTATGTAAAATAGCTTTGATTCTATAATTATGACATACTTCAACTGACTATGTATTTTTCTTTGTCTTCTGGAATTTTTATGTAACCAGTCCTTTTTGGACACTTTCTATTGTTGTTCATTTTTTGTTTACATATATGACTACGTTGGTATATTGTGCTTTTTTGTGTGTGGAGCTTTTCTCGCCGGTCCTGTACTGAAAATGGGCATGTATCCAGCTAGACTAGCCCGGTCAACAAATGTAAAATAAAAAAATAAAAAAATAAAAAATAAATAATAAAAGATATTTTATCTGAAGACATCGTGGTGTTTCTCATTTTGGTGTTCCTGGACACATATATATATATATATATATATATATATATATATATATATATATATATATATATATATATATATATATAGGTGTGTATATATATATATATATATAGGTGTGTATATATATATATATATATATATATGGGTGTGTGTGTGTGTGTGTGTGTGTGTGTGTGTATATGTATATATATATATATATATATATATATATATATATATATATATATATATATATATAAAAAATTGTGTTTATTTAAATAATAATATTATTTATTATTAT
>NC_056748.1:179483810-179488810 GCF_019279795.1 Protopterus annectens
TCCCAGTCACCAGGCAAGCCCCAGCTGACCCCACCAACAACCCCCCCGGTCTCACTTTTCACGCAGCCATTCAAGGGGTGATACCATCCGAACCAGCCCACGGGCGGTACCATCTGCACTGACAGTCTTCTGGGATACTCTGTTATTCATATGCTCCACACTCCTTGTCATGGGCGGCCCCCTAACAGCCCCCCCTGAAGTCCACACCACATTCCTCCCACTCCCCCATCAGGTGGCATACCCACACATTTCTCTACACACACACTCTGATACCCAAGCATAGTAGGACTCTCTACCTGACTCCTCCACCTTCCACCGTGCCCTTCTCTACTTACCTTTGGAGGCAGGGACTCATAAGTTACGTGTTTATATTAGAATGATCCCTCCCGGTTCCTCCATATTTGTAATACATTTTTTTTTTTTGCACACAATCCCTTTTTTTGCACGCAGTCCCTATTATTATGCACATGGCACCACAAGGCTATTACTGTCTGATCAATTTACCTTATGTAACTGCAATTGTAATGTTAATGAAAATGCACACAGCACCCTGCTTGTTCACACTTTACTATTGGAAAGGAACTGTTGTTAATTTAAATGGCCTGCTAGAACTAATGTATTTAAAGGAAGTGAAAATGGTTGCTCATAGTTATGAAACATGTCTTTCTGAAGAAGTCTTGATAATAAATAAGACGAAAGCGCTAAAGTACTACAGGAGTTGTTGGTGTGATTTACTATTTTTTGAATGCTGTTATTGTCACGAAATTCATTTCTTTGTTAAAATTTCTTCTCTTCTTTCAAATTTTTTTGATTGCGGTTAATTTTAGATGTATATATATATATATATATATATATATATGTGTGTGTGTGTGTGTGTGTGTGTGTGTGTGTGTGTGTGTGTGTGTGTGTGTGTGTGTGTGTGTGTGTGTGTATATGTATATATGTGTATATATATATATATATATATATATATATATATGTGTGTCTGTGTGTGTGTATAAAAATATATTTATATATATATATATATATATATATATGTATATATATATATATATATATATATATACATATATATATATATATATATATATATGTGAACCGTTGTAGTTAGGTTGATGTGAAGCAATAGCTTCTGGTCTCTGTGACAAATGCGGGTTAGTGGTTCTCTGATCAGCTAAATTAAAGCAAACAGACTGATGAAAATCTGTAGATCCCGGGGTAAAAAAAAAACATTAGAATTGGGATGATGCATAACAGTAGCTCCTGGTCCATGTGACAAATGAGCAGAAATAGCTCTTTGAATACCAGAATTCTTACTAACAGGCAGATGAGTAACATTAGGACCCAGTTTCTGTGAGTCACTGAAATAAAATATATCAGCACCAACTGTTTTATTAGAATCTGTACCAAATGCTTTATTAGAATCAGTATTTCTTCCAGATTTACGAGAGGCAAACAAAGGGTCTGTTAAACATATGATCTGTTCCGGCAAATTAAGTGCAGGAGAAGAGACAGGTAAATGCTGCAGAGGATTGGACAGGCTGGTCTACGATGTATGAGAGTGATGATTAGTAATAGTTTTGGTTTTAGGACGAACAACCAAAGAGGAATTTGGTGGTTGTGAGTCATTTATTGTTGCTGGAAGTGAGAGCTGGCTGGTTGTCATTGTTTGTAAGACATGAGTTTTATCTGAAGGCAGAGGCAAAGTCTGCACATTAATGATCACAGAGTTAGTGGATGTAGAAGCAGAAATAGCCTCACCTTTATTTGCAGAGTCACTTAAATGAAGTGGAACAGTCACAGAATCAGTGCATAATGTTCCTGACCTAAAATTATCAGAAACAAGAGTAACGGACCCCTTCTGCTGAATGGTTTTAGTACCTTGGCTGTCACATAGTTTGCTTGCATTTTTCTCTGTACAAAATATTTCTGACCTGTTAGGCTGAGAAAAATCAGATTTAGAATTGTATTCAGATCTGTTAGGCTGAGGAGAGTTGAATAAATCTTCCGAACGAAGTACTTCAGACCCCTTAGGCTGCGAAATACTCGATCCTTGGTTATCACAAGTAAAAGTAGATCTCCTATCTGATGCACATAAATTTTCATCAAATGAGTGTGTTGATAGGCAATCAGAAGGAATGGAAAATTGAGATAAATCAATAGCTGTCGATTGGCTGCTACAGCCAAGCTCCATTTGTGAATTATCCATCGAGTCCAAAGGACAGAATTAGCACAATATAAACTACAAAACTGTCAAACTCTTGGATTGCAAAGAAGAAGAATAAAATATAAATTAAAAAACTTCAGAATAAAAAACTGAGGAGCCGGTGATAAGCTTTCGTCCCTTTACTGGTAACTAGGACTTTTTCAGACAATTTTATAAAAGTGAAAATACAGATATTTATATGAGAAAAAATGGGTGGTTAACCAAGGATCAGCATATGAGCAATCAGTGAATAGCAAATACTCATGAAAAAATAATGAAAAGTAAATACTCATGAATAATTAAAATACTGTTAAAACAACCTATTAAGTGAATAAAAAGTGGAACCATGAAATGTCTATGTAGGAAAACTTTTTTTGAATAACGGCTATAGAGCAATAGACTGTGCATATTATGTTAAATGTAAGTATATACAACCTCCATGAAACTTAAACTCCCATAAAACCAAAAAGGGTAGTAAAACTATGAAATATTAAAAGAACAAGTATAAAAGTATTCCAGTTAACCCTGAATGTACATACTCCAACATATGAAGCACTTTTTCTAACACCCACCCTGTCTATTCTCACCCTGTTACTAGTGTTTCCTCTACTCATCCTGTCTCTCTTACTGTTCCTCTCCCTCCCTTACAGTCTCCCCAGACTTCCTTCCCCCCTTTTTCTCATACTACTTCCCCTAACATTACCACAACTCCTCAGTCCTCTTTTCCTGCAGCTCCGCATAATTCAGTGTCCAATCCTATTCCTGTTACAGACCCATTAGCCTCTTTGGATCTGCCTGTTCCCATTTCTGATCATTCTGTTTCCTTTGAAGGAGCCCTTTTTTATCCCCAAAAGCTACCAGGAGCAATTCAAGGGGGAAATATGAAAGAGCTACAGGTCGTGCTTTCACGTACAGAACTAGAGGAAGCCTGATGAGAGAGAAAATACAATCACAATCGGAGAATCACATTTCCCCACGTCAACCGGAGAACAGACAACTGTACTCTCAACGGATGGACAACATATCCCCCAGGGGCCGTCCGAGAAGGATTTACCCCCGTTGAATACCCGTCCTTACTCTTGCTCCTCAGAATTGTTTAATCTTACTAAAAGGGTCTTTTCCCAGCATACCCTTTCAGTTTTAAAAAAGGGCCCAGAGAGCAGATTTACCCTCCCTTCTGTTGGACTTGAGATTTTTTCTAAGAAAACTTAATTTAAAGTTAATCTGTGAAAAAGACTCAGAGTTGGACAAGGACTTATCTAATGTCAGAATAGGCCTAGCACTGAAAAGCAGCTTATACAATCCTCCTCTTGTTAATACTTTACAGATCTTTCTTAGATTATGTGAAAATGACTTCAGAGACTTATTGAGCACTCCCTGTTCAAAGAACTGGTTTAACTTATCTACTGATGAACTTTCAGCACTTACAGATTTACACAATGATAAGACACTCCGAATTATGTCTGCGGACAAGGGCACTGGGATTGTGCTCATGGAACAGAATCAATATGTACTTACCTTAACAGAAGACTTAAAGGACAACTCTTAGTATTTACTGGTTAGTCTGCAATATGTTAATCAGGCCTTCAAGAAAATAGATAAGGAGTTGAATGCACTTCTCAAACAACATGCTATTTCCACAGAAGAGGCTGATTTCATGGCAGTTCCTAACCATCAGTTGGGAAAATTCTTTGGGATACCCAAACTACATAAAGACAAAACAGACCCTCCTTTTAGACGCATCGTTTCTAATCAGAGGACTAAAACAGAAACAATTTCAAAATTCCTTAACTTGTCTCTTAACCCTATAGTACAGAAGTCTCAGTTTTATATACGTGATTCTTGGGATTTCCTTAACATTTTATTTCAGCAACCACCTACGTTCAATAATGTTGTACTTGTGACTTTGGACATTAAGGCACTTTACACGAACATCCCACATGACACAGGCATTGATCATCTGCGTTCTTACTTATCACAAGCTACTACTTTTACGCCAGAAAGGATTACCACTTTTTGTACACTTACCCGACTTGTTTTACAAGGAAACTTTTTTCACTTTGATGACTCTGTCTACCAACAGATTAAAGGGGTAGCTATGGGGTCAAAAATGGCCCCAGCTTTTGCTAATTTAGTTCTGGCAGATTGGGAACTCAACTCACTCACTTCACTTCCTGACTTTAAATTTGTAAAATTATACAAGAGGTATACTGATGATGTGTTTTTTGTTTTGGAGGGTAGTAAGCAAAGTTTACTTACATTCATTGATACTTTGGCAGAGTCTATCCCATTCCTAAAGTTCAAACTGGCTTCCTGCGGTTCGCAAGCTATTTTCTTGGACACTTGCATTTCCATTGATCCAGTTGACCATTCCTGGACATCCACTTTGCACAGAAAAGAAACTTTTCGAAATAATTATTTAGACTTCACTAGTATGAATCCATGTTTCATGAAGCAAAATATGGCTAGGGGACAGTTTATTCACATTTCTCGGTTGGTTAGTAATGATGATTTGTTTAAAAGCGAATGTTTGGCTCTTAAATCTCTACTAATGGACAGGCATTACCCTAGTGAACTTTTGGATGAACTCATCGCCGAGATATCAGAAGCCAGATATGTTAAGTTCACGCCTATTGTTAAAAAAGGGTTTGTCAAAACAGTAGTTACTGATTCTACTGTTTCTTTAGATGCACCTCCTACTTTGAATTTTTTGGCTATTGATCCTACTGACTCAGGGAACTCCTTCCCTAGGAATGTTTCTCTTTTGTACCACACAAATACTTTCCCCATGGAC